>NW_019416335.1:226004-227261 GCF_000390285.2 Anoplophora glabripennis | reverse complement strand
CTATAGTAGGATCGTATACGATGCAAAGTAGAGCAAAAAATTGTCGGCCTTTTATCAAAGGAAAATCGTGTCATCATTTTTAGGAGGCGTAAGATAAATCATTTCAAATTTAAAATGAAATTCAATGTAAAATCTGAAATACCGCTGCATACGCACTGTGTTCTGGTAGTAGCTGTAGTCGCCCAGGTGCATCGAGTGTACGAACTGGTCGGTTATACGTCAAATACTAACCTGGCGAGCTTTGCTGTCAATTAGAGAGCGCTTCCAAAAAACAAGTAAACAACAGTGGCGCGTACAGAGGTAAAATGTAGTACATATGTGGAATTTAGGAAACAAATTGGATTTATAATAAATTACATTTAAAATAAATAGTTTATGAGAATAAAGGAATTTTTGTAGCAACAAGGGTGCCAGACCTGAACTGATCCCCTCGTCCCTTCATAATGTATAAAGAAATTATTCAATTTGTAAAACCCTTAAAGGCGTACTTCATTGGTTCCCTTGACAGGCAATGATTTATTACTTTGCATCGAATATGATCGTACTATAGGTATGTTCATTTTATAATTAGCAGTTCAGCTTGTTGCAATATAAATGGCTTTCAGATTGCAAATACAACGTTATAGTTGCGATCGGGATATGGTACATTTAAATAGAGTGGTAAATGTAGATGTTTTTGGAGATATTGCTATAGCTGTATCTCCAAAAACATCTACATTTACCATTACCATTCTATTTAAATGAAACATATTTCGCGGGGCGAAAGCCCGATCGCAACTATAACATTGTATTTGTAGTCTGATAGCCTTTTATATGGTAAGTGAACAGTAATATCGATTAAGAACTATTTGACAATAAGTCCAACGAAACTGATATTTTTCAACATTCTAAATATTTGACGTACTCATAAATAATAGTATAATATTTCTTCACATAAAATATTCTCTGCTATCGATATCGATAGATTACTCACAGTTGGATATCTAAACTACGCTGTTAAATAAAGAAGAATATTTTTTTCTAACAGAATAAGTAGGTATATTTAAAAACACGCTATTTTTCGATATATATTTTAAAATACTGATTTAAAAACATGCGAGAAACTGTATCCTAAAGTTGTTTCGACTACTCTATCTTGGGTGTTACTCTGGAGTTACTTTGGATACAATCATACGCTATAATAACTCAAATAAAATATATAATTGATCGAGAAGAATGGCTAAGTGTGCTGACCAGATTGCACGTGAATATAGAAGT
>NW_019416335.1:101271-225920 GCF_000390285.2 Anoplophora glabripennis | reverse complement strand
GCTTAAAGTCACTTTTCACCTATCTTTCCAATACCGATCCTATATCTCATATCATTTCTATCCAAATTCCCTTTGTTAGAGTCAAACCTCTCATACATCCTATCTAAGGGAATGACAAGTTGTTACAAAATTAGATCGCGTCCTCTCACCTAGCCATGTGTAAGCGCAATATTACCAGGTTAGCTACATCTCGAGCAGAGTCCAGCGCGACAGCGCGAGAAGCATATAACATGTCCAGAATCCCTGAGAGCCGCAACCTAATGGTAAGTGCAACACGGGATGATGAGGTACGACGACAGTACTCATGCCAGAACTTATAATTGACTTTTAATATTGTAACATTGCTCTTTACTGTTCTCTGTAAAATAATTGTACAACATGAATGCATTTATATAGTTTAATGAATATGCAAATTCAAATTTAGTTATAACTTTGACAGTCGAGACGTTTTGTCGTGAAGATTTCATTAATTACAAATTTTTAACTTATACTATCTATACACATCTTCCATTTAAGTCCATTATAGTAATTCACATCCTGTTAATGACTATTTTAAATATATCTAATATCAAAATGTGTGTTAATCCGACACTTTTGTGTCTCGGTACCGATAAAAGAATTGATTTAAAATTTTCGAATTAATAAAACATAACAGTATATTCATTCCCTTGTTGTCTTAAGTTTTACATAGAGCAACTGAATTTATCTCAAAATTTGTTGAAACCAAATGGTTTGGATTAAGCATTTTTACTACTTTAATAAAACTTAGTCGTTGACAAATTAGGGTTAACAAATAGGTACTCTTAATCGTTTTTTATAAAAGCTACTGACTTTTAAAGACCACATAATTTTATATTGCGACCTCATAATTAATTAATATAATTTAAGTTGCATCATTCAGAAGCAGCGTGCGTAGTGCCAATTTAGGTAAACATTTTATTGAGAAGTATATAGACACCGGGATACCATCATAAGGTTTAACCAAAAACATGAATATTATACGTCTTCTGAATGGGAATCATCAAATGCTCTTTGGACACGAAAATATACTTAGCACGTACCGATATTCCGCCTTGTTAGAATAAAAAGTTATCTGAATTTTACGTGACAATACGCAATTAATAAAGTTTTATTAGGATTCTGGTGGCTGGGTTGAAAGCAGGAATTTTAGGCAGGTATCTTTTGTGACCTGGAACACGAATCCCTTGCTTTATTACAACTTCTCCACCTGCGTCGTATACGAACTCCATGGCAATTATCCATCTAATTGCAATCCTGCGTTGTTTTTTTTACAGGCAGCGTTAAGGGGAAAAATAAAATTAGAGGAGACAATATCTAACGGTCTTTAAAGAAAATCTGAAAATTAATTATAATATCAAAGGTGAAGCGAAAATTGTACCTAATATTGTGTTTACTATAATTAATTGATACTATTAATTGAATTAATTGCTTGGTACAGTATTGCAATAATACTAAAAAAAGTCGTAGATGGTAATACAGTACACGTCATTTAAGATAAAGTCAATTTATACAGGATGTCTAGAGACACAATGTCTTAAAATAAGAAAAAATATTTATATAAACAGAGATCTTGTTGAAATTAAAAATGTTTACAGGGTTTCCACCTAAGAGGAATTCTTCTGTAACTATAAAATTGATTAAAAATGGTTAAAAGCTGCCTGGAATCATGAAAGCCACGTGAAGAAAATATTTTTATCTTTACAGGGTCTTCCATTTCGCGTGGGCGCTAGAAAACTTTGTTATTTTAAATGGAACACCCTGTATATTATTGCATTTTTCAATTCCTTGGTTAATATTAGGTAGAATTTACTAAATGTACTTGATATTTAAAAGATAATAATCAGTTGTTTTTGAAAATACTCACAATTTCCGCTCTCTAAATGAAACTAGATAGCGTCTAAACACTCTAAACCGTAAGAATTAGAACCCTGCAGTTTTCACAGTTCATTTTGGCATAAATTACTCTATCTGCCGTCTGTGAGCAAAACGTGTACATTATTCAGACTCGGAAATACTGAGACCTACGTTTAATAATTTTACGAGTTAATTTTTTTTTTTCAAGCGGAATGACCCATATTAATTGCAATAGGTGAATGCAAAATTGAATGCCCTTGACTGATATAAGGTTGTCCATACTTATCTTTACCAGTTTTCCAGAAAAATCCGGATCTTTTCTGAAGTCCGAAAAAGTAGCTATGTAACAGCGTCGAGAAGGCGTTGCAAAACTACTTTTCTCTAACATTTTATCAGGTCTGGGACTGACAGTGTCAATATTTACGGGCAAGTGGTTTGCCAGATAAAAGTAAACCACTAACAACAACTAAAACAAAACGCAAAACTGAAACCGGAACAACATGGGAAAAAATACTTATAGTAGGATCATATTCGATGCAAAGTAATAAATCATTGCCTGTCAAGGGATCCAGTGCCATACGCTTTTAAGGGTTTTAGAAATTGAATAATTTCTTTATACATTATGAAGAGACGAAGAGATCAGTTTTCCCACAAAAATTCCTTTATTCTCATAAACTATTTATTTTAAATGTAATTTATTATAAATACAATTTGTTTTTTATATTCCACATATGTACTACATTTTACCTCTGTACGCACCACTGTTGCTTACTTGTTTTTTGGAATCGCTCTCTGATTTATGATCAAGTTCGCCAGGTTAGTATTTGACGTATAACCGACCACTTCTTACACTCGATGCACCTGGGCGACTACAGCTACTACCAGAAGACAGTGCGTATGCAGCGGTATTTCAGATTTAACATTCAATTTCATTTTAAATTTGAAATGGTTCATGTTACGCCTCCTACCGACAACCTTTTGCTCTACTTTGCATCGAATATGATCCTACTATAGATCGCTGATATACATCAATTGCTCGAAGTGTCCTCCATTTTGATTAATACACCAACGAATTCGGTTTTTAAAAGACTGTTCAACATTGGTCAACATGACTGGCGTAATTTCATGAAATGCTACTGTAATGCGCTGTCACATATCTTCCGCGGTAGTTGGTGGTGTAACGTAAACTTTGCTTTTTATAAATCCCCATAAAAAGAAGAAAGTTATTAGTTTTGCCCTAGTTATTGTCACTCATAAAATCTAAAGGTTATACGTCAATGATTGTTTTCGACTTTTCATAATTTTATTAAATTTAATTTACAACAAAAAAATGTTTTATGAAACAATTTATTTTAGAGTTATTGAACAGTGTTATATTGGTGTTGTCTAGTTTGGATCTTTCTGTGTCGAATAGATCCGGACATTCCACGTTTTCAAAGACAAAAAAAAGGGAAAATTTTGTAGCAACGATTTGGGAGAGTGTTATTGATATGTCGATAGGGCTGTAGTGTTTTCGAGTTGTATTAAATACAATATTTTCTATCTTAAACAATTGCCGACATATTTGGTATACAATATAAATTGGTACACCGTGTGAAATACACGACCGTTGTACACCCTGAGCGTTCATTTATTTATTGCAACATCGGGGGCAATTTTGCGCCCGCCCCGTACAACTATGGTAGGCCGCAAGTTACATTAAGCCGGTACTTATAAATCAAAGCCATGCCAATATGTTTACATTACCGGCAAATGGACGGTCGGTAAATGCGTTTCTGATTTATGGATAATGTAAATTATGCCGTAAAAATACAGCTAATCTAACATGTCAGTTGGCCATACACTTTGGCTTTTATAGGTTCACTCTGTCCTCATCCCTCATCAGTAACTGTTGCGGTTTTTATTAGTGCCGGAAAATGAGCAGATGTAACTTTTAGTTTTTGAAATATTCATTTACCTTTTGCGGTGTCATTATACACTGAAAGAACGAAAATTTGTATTACATATAATTTTGATGTATTTTTACAAGTATGTTACATATACATACAGTGTGTTTCTGGATGGGTTACCGCATTTCTTGTAAACTTTTTTATTGTTATTTTGGGAAACCATGGGCAGTTATTAAATATGTAATGAAACATACAGGGCGTCCGAGAAATTCCAAATTGTGCAATTTTCCTTAAACAAAGTGCCTTTAATTTTTGTTTTCGTGTATCTAACAAAGTTGTTCGAGAACTCAATAAATGTTTAAATACTGTTAAATAACTTTACTTAAAGGAAACTTTAAAATTTAATGTACTATAAAAATAGCTTGGTAGAAAAATGTCCGGGTTGGTTGCCAGGCTCTCTTCCTCAGAAATAACGCTGAAAGTTTTCGAGTTGTTGAAAAGAACGATATGTCTCTCGAAACATCAAGAAACCTAAACCGACGACGCAGTGGGATTTTTTGATATATTTATGGACAAAATTAATGTTACATAAGAATTTTCATCCAATCATAGCAAATTTTTGCATCTGTGCTTTAAGCAGGAATTGCGGAAATTTCGATATTTTTAAGCCTTATGGCAAGTCATTTTATGTCTAATCACGCAATGCACGTATTTGAACTCTGCGCATATTTTTGGACAAAAAGCTCTAGACTCTAAAATTCCCTTCGAATCGTAGCAGTTTTTTTTTAAATCGTTTTTTTGCTAGGATTTAATAATGGGTTGAAGGGATTTTTGATAAATTCTCAAAGTGCTTATTCGTCAAACTTCATTGAATTATATCTCTAGGTTGGAAAATATATCAAACAAATTCAAAATGGGTTATGATGGACTTGAGTGATACTATCGCATGGTATATAAGATTTTAGAATAATTAATTAATTTAAGATGTAACATAACCTCAAAATTATCGAAAAACAATGGTTTTCGTCCTTTTAGCTTAGCATATCTTAAATTCTGTGATGATGAAACAATTTTGAAGAGGGATTCAAATTCGCACTAAAAACGTTCGTAAAAGTAAATTGCTAATACACATTTTTCTAATCTTCTTAATTCCTTGTACACAGACGAGATTATATCTTCGTTTATGGTGCCAACAGCTTCCTGAATTTTTTGCTTAAGTAAATCAATGTTATCGTCAAAATAGTTTGCATACAAATTTTGCTTTATAAAAAAGCCCATAAGAAATAATCTAATGGGGACAAGTCGGGTGTCCGTGCAGGCCAAGGTCCATAGCGTCCGTTCCACTTATTTTGGAAGTGATTGTCAACTAGAAGTGTGGAATGCGCAGAGAATCCGTCTTGTTAAAATGTTAATTTTCTTCTGAACTCTAAATTTTCAGCATCTGGTTCTGCCAATACAAAATTATTGAGAATTTCCAAATACGAATTTTGATTTCTTCCAAAAAGTGAGGACCAATTGTTTTATTATTATGCCATACCAGACATTTACTTATTTAAATTTTTGACCATTAGTCATCGAAAATTTGGACTATGTTTTACCTAGTAGGTATGTATATACAATTTTAATATGAAACCACGTCATTAGTTGTGAATGTTGATTCGTCAGTACATAAAATATTGTGATGAAAGAATCAATTTTCAATCAGTTTCTCGCCTATTGTTAAACAAAAGTCTAAACGACAACCATCAACTCCATCAAGTAATTTATGATTAAACTGCTTTGAATGGATAGATTTTGTTGTATACTAAAATTCTTTGAATATGAGATCTGCTAATATCTACGTTTTCTGACCTTTTCCTGAGTGACATCTTTGGATTGTCTTGTACAGAGCCCATAACTACAACAGTAGCAGTGCATTACAGATTATATCTCTAGAACACTGGACAATCAACAATGAGGGTCAAGTCGACATTATACATAAACTTTTCTTAACTGTTCGGCAGGTTAGATTATAGAATTCTGATAAATAGGTTAGACGAATGTGACGTGGTGTCTTATTCTTAATTTATTTGACTCGTACTTATTTCAGAGAACACAGATATGTTTAACACCAAAGATGTAAATAAAAAACCTAATGATGTTATCTGAAGTTCCGCACAGTTCCATTTTAGGGCCCTTAACGTTTAATGTATTTTTAAATAATATTACTCAATATGTAAATATTATTTTCCTACTCTATGCAGATGATATGAAAATACTGTATTGACGTGGTTCACAGAAAATAATCTGCTCGCAAAATATATTCTGCTCTCTGATCTATGATTATAAAATTAGTAATCATTCTTGTGTCCGTCCCATTTATATTAAAATTTTGGTGTTAGGGATGAAAATAAACATTCTTTCTAGTAATTTATTTAAAAAATATTAAGAGAAAATTGAAAAGAGTTATGTACTTTAAGAGCGGAGGGAATATATTCTCACATAAGATTCGCACATGATAATCTCTTACGACTGTCCTAAAATTTTACATATGTATCTGAAGATAATCTGCATCATTTACATGTGATGTATCTCTAATATTTAGTCAAGGAGAAACAAGTTTTAAGTGCCTTGTGTTCTTCTACTTGTTGTTCTTATGATTTGTCTATACTGGTCTTTCAAGCTTGTTTATGACTAGCTACGCTTATTTTTACTAAGTCTTACTTTTACCTTAATGGTTTTAGGTGATTCAATAATTGAATTTTATCTTTTGGATGGTGTATGTGGTAAATAAAAAATAAATGGTGGTTTAATATAGTTCATCATCATCATCATCATCATCATCATCATCATCATCATCATCATCATCATCATCATCATCATCATCATATTTGCACCATATTTGGTTTTATAATTGCTGACTCCAATCCTTCTATTGCAGGCTTTCATACCGATATTCACCAGGACCGGAGACGATTATGGTAAAGATTACGAGAAAGAAAATTTAATAGATTTGATACCAGATCAAACTTCCTTTCCATTAAAGATTTGTTTATAAATTTAAACAAAGGCAGTCTCTGCGATACAAATCTCTGAAAAAATAATAGGTCACTTATAATTATTATTCTGGGTAATTGTTTGCTCAATTTCGAATGTGAAATTGCATTTAGATCGAATCTAAATTTACGGGCACTTCATAGCCAATGTAATTAGTAGCACTACGTACAAAAAATAATATAATAGTTGCTGTATTTTTACTATTTTCTTTTTTGCTATATGTTGCGGTTTTTATTAGCACCGTTCAGAAAACGTAAATGCAACTTTTAACTTTACAAATATTCATATCCCCTTAACTAGGCGATACCTTAAATATTCTACGGTTCCTGTAAATTCGTACACCTCCACTTCGGAAATTATAAACTGAATTATTCTATCAACAACTGTTTCGTTTTGGGCAAAACAAAATAAATATCGTGCTGTAACCGGAATTATTTCCCAACATTATGGTTATGTTTATTTAGTATCTAATAATAACGAAATGAAAATACGTTATTTTGTTGTGCCGGATATATTATTTTTACTCTCCTCTTTTTTTGCTGAATAATTTTAAATATTTCCACAAAGATTATAGGTTTTCTTTATGCAAAACAATGCGTTTGTTTATTTTGTATAAACATTTTTGTTTGTGTAATATTCTGAATTAAATTTAATTCCAAAATATTCCAAATAATCAGTAGTCAACTTATAATGTTTTATAAAACACGCCTTGTACTAAAAAAAAAAATCACTCTCAACAATCATCAGGAATATTGAAGATGACATTTCTCCTCCAATTTTAAAATATATTTTCCTAAAACTCGCGCAGCATTCATCAAATATCGTCTACCGTGATTTAACGTCTGTGCAGCAATAAAATTGCAAATTTGATGGAACTCTTGGATATTAAACATTCAGTAATTCATGCGAACAAGATTCAGATCCCGGAGGAAAGGCCATGTCACGAAGACAGGAATATTAGACAAGTAATATTTAATATATCGCATTCCATTTACACCGGTTCAACATCTAGACATGCATGCACACAATGCAGGTCGTGTAAGGCACATCTGCAGGCGTACTGAAATGGTAAACAGATCTGTCTGGTGACGTACTTATGGGAACAAGGTAGTTAGGGATGGCGAATATGGCATAAATTTAATACCTCAGCAGTAAGAATAACGCTTATCTGTTCCTAATAGACTATCGATTTTCCTATCTGTGCACATATTTTTTATAGTAAAGATGTTTCTTTGCAACATCCATCAACTTAACATTCCTGCACATTGCAGTATACAGATCAAATAAAATAAAAAATAAAATCAGTAGTAGGGTTAAAGTAACTAAATTTCAAACAAATATCTCTAAAATCACGGGAGCTATCTGTAAAAACATTTTTTTGAATTTTGATTTTTAAAATGGGGCTCCAGAATGAAAAATGTCATAAGAAAGGTCTCACTATTTTAATCCAAAGAATATGTAGTTAACGGCTTGACCTACTAATTTATAACACCCTGTATAGTCCGTACGATCTTTGTTGAGATATAATTCCAAGAAAAGAAGAAGCCAATGATTATAGCCGTCGCGTCGACCTGTCGCTACAGCGCACCGTACGAAACCGGTAATAACGACAGTTATTGGCTTCGCGTTTGCTTCGTGTATACGTGTTTTAATATTCTTTCGCTGATAAAGCATGCAATTTTTTTTTTATACCTACTTGTTTATTTATTTGTTTACGACGAACACGCCTATGACAACCCGAGCCTTACATATAAGTTGATTTAAGTATGTACCTACATATAATATTAATCATATTAGTTGTTCAATTAATTCACAGAAAAAAATAATTTCTAAATGTAGACACTAGCTAATACACCTTTTTTCTTAGTTAGAGACTATTTCAATACACCGCTCTTACTTTTTGCATTGTAGTCGAATTGGTATCTGTTTCAGGATGGATGTTTTATATAGTAACGTTTATTTTTGTTGGAAATAGTTCTAAATATTATGTAAAATAATAATTGCGATATGCGCCCGCTGAAAAAGTTGTGCACAATTGTTAACGCAAGAAAATGTAAAAAAAATTGAAAAAGACGCATTTTTCTCCCTCTTTTATGTATAATTCGCAGAATATTAACATTAGAGAAAATAGAAAGGAAAAAAAAGTTTCGTTTTGAGATTCTCTTCAAAATAAAAGTGGTCCGAAATTTTTACGTGAATTATTATTGCTGAATACAGTATAAAAAGATGTTTTCTTCATGAATTCATTTCGGACCTTGACTTTAGATCAGCTATATAAAAAGTATGGTTCTGAGTATTGCATGATATGGTAGTATTGCAGAAATTTTTTATTCGAAATATAGTTGTTAATTAAGAAAATACAGAATTATACTTATTTTTCAATTCTCTCTCACGGTAAAACCAATGATTATTTTGAACTCCAAATTTTTATACATACCCTCTGGGGTTTCAACTATCAATCCTCATTTAAAATTTTTCGATTTTATCCATTTTTGCAACAATTAGAATTTTTTCAAAATTTCTTCGAACAAATGCTTTTAAACATTTAGAGCTGGAGCTACCGTATTTGCTTATTCTTCCAATGTAATTATAGAATCAAATAGAGGAAGGATTGGTGAACAACATTCACATTTGATCTTGTGGATACGATGAATCGTTATCGAGATATGAAAGCTCAAAGTTGAAGTGAGTTTACTGCAAAACAAAGTACTGTACAATAACAATTAAAAGTGTTGTTTAAATCTGAAATGCATTTTAACTGTCCTGATGCAAAAAAGATTGATACATTTCACAGGAATCATAGAGTCACAGAGTGAGGAGTATGGGACTATCCGAGCGGAGCAGCATAATTCACTCGCGCAATTCCGATCAATTTTTTGTCAGCTTCTACAACAGAAACGAATCTAGTCGCTAGTATTTTACTGTAAAACGACCTTGACAGTAGTTTGTGTTCGTTACTTCTTACTGCAGGAGCATATTATTCGTGATATAAAAGTAAATATGACTTTATAATGCAAGAAAATGCTATTATATTTTTCTACTTTCCATAAGTAGTACATTTCCTTTTATATTAACAAAGTCCATTTTAATTTTTGTGAAATATTAATAAAAGTTTTTGTAGCTGGACTTTCTATACATTATGCGTATATTATCTACTTATTGTTCTTTATTTTGCATATAAATTTAAATTGAAAGATTTTTTGAATCGACATCGTAAAATTCGAATAGATCTTGCTTTCCTCTATCGATTAAAAAGAAATCATCCATTTCTCTGTTGTAGAAGCTGAGAAAGAGTTGATTAAAGTTGTGCGAGTGAATTATGCTGCTCTGCTTGCATAGTCGCCCCACTCCACTCTCTTTGACTCTCTGCTCTATTTCTGTGAAATGTATCAATCAGAACAGTTAAAATATATTTCCCATATAAACAAATTCTCATAGTTGTAAAGACTTTGCTTCAAACAATCAAAATCACTTACAGTACGTTGTTTTGTCGTAAACTCACTTCAACTTTGAGCTTTCATATCTCGATGACTATTTATCGTATCCACAAGACCAAAAGTGGATTTTGTTCGTCAATCTTTTCTCAATTTGGTTATATAATTACATTTAAAGAATACGGTAGCTCCAGCTCTAAATGTTTATACGTATTTTTTTGAAGAAATTTTGAAAAAATTGTTAAAATCGACCAAATCGAAGATTTTTTAAATGGGGATTGATAGTCCAAAAGGTATGTATAAAAATTGGGAGTTCAAAATAATCATTGGTTTTACCGTGAGAGAGAACTGAAAAATAAGTAAAATTCTGTATTTTCTTAATTAACAATTAAATTGTACGAAAGCTACCCGGCCGATTTCGATTAAAAAATTTCTGCAATACTACCATATCATGAAGTACTCAGAATCATACTTTTTATATGGCTGCTTTAAAGTCAAGGTTCGAAATAAATTCATGAAAAAAACTTCTTTTTCACGATTTTTTTTCGGTCTATACTGTATTGCAGCAATAATAATGCACATAAAAATTTCGGACCACTTTTGCTTTGAAGAGAATCTGAAAACGAAACTTTTTTCCTTTGACTATTTTTTCTAATATTAATATTCTCCGAGTTATACATGAAAGAAGGGAGAAAAATGCGCCGCCTTTTTATTTTTTACATTTTCTTGCGCTAACAATTATCCACAACTTATTCAGCGGGCGCATATCGCAATTATCATTTTACATAATATTTAATACTATTTCCAACAAAACTTAGCTTTACTATATGAAACATGCATACAATCTACTTTCAAAACCTATACCGACCGGACTATTGTCGGTATTTGTATACTTTCAGTGTATATAAAACTGTATAGTTTCTCTTTATAAACTTGGGTCTGTTTTTGTATTTCTTTGATTAAAATATGTAAAAAGTTAGTTTAGAAAAATCTATTTTTTCAGTTACGTGCGTAATTGAAAGCTATCAATTAGAATACCGCCGGAAAGAATTAGGTGTCCGCTTTTATCTCTTTTTTATTCACCCTTATTTCTGCCTGCGCAAGCGTTCACCGGAAAATTCCCAATTCAAGTTTAAATAAAATATAAGCCCGGGTGCCATCCACTTTTTATTTAAATTAGGCCCGTTCGGATCCAATCGTAGGTTATTCTATTTGTGAATAAACACTCGAATTGGCCGCAGTTACATCGGATGAAGAGGCGAGCCCGTCGACACTAAAATCTTGTAGTGATTCAAAAGGGTGGTATGTAAATGTGTCAGTTTTCACGCCCTGATTGACTTGAGAAGGGGATTTCTCCCCATCGCGAGCACCCTTACAACCCTCTCAGTTACACACAATGACACCCCCACCATTCGTAAATAATATTCGGCCTGTGCGCTGTGATACATGTCTGTTCTTGACGTGGCGGGACTGGACATAGTGACGGCTTTTGTCAGGGCCGCTAATTAGATGGAATGGACAGGGACGGGCTCGAATGGCTAGGCGCACATTTTGAACTCAAGCGTATTATTTCGGACAAAACCGCCTCCCATACTGATGAATTAATATGGCTGTAGACTACAGACTACAAATTCTGCACTAATGCAAACAATTAAAGGGTCAAAAGAATTTCCGAAATTTTTTAGTGATTTTTGACAGACTGTAGTTAGGTGAAAAATGGTCGCATCGGGAATTAAAAAAAAGCATTCTGAAGTTCTAAGATTCTAGTTTTGAGATCTTTCGGTCTAAAATTTTTAGGAGTTACGGTTATCATGCAGTTCTAAGAAATTGCACGACAAAAAAATTTTACTATTTTTTTTCTGAGTTCACGGACATAGAAAACTTTTTTTCAGCTAAGCCATTACATGGACCAGATAGCTTGTTTATTCAGCTTCAATTTCCTTTTTTTTTAAATTTCGATACGACCATTTTTCATCGAAATATCGGACTTTTAATGCAAAAATACCCTTTTGTCTTCAATCATTGATATCTCGGCGATAAATGGTCGTACAGGGAATTGAAGGGCAGTTTCGAAAACTGGAATAAATTTCCTATAACATGCTGCTGCAACAATTCGTAATTTTTTTTTTTTTCATCTTTTACACGAATTTTAAAATACAGGAAAAAGTGTAATTTATGTTTTTTTACAAAATTGACGGCTAAATTAGAAATATTCACGAAATGATTAATGTTAAGCATGACTTTTACTGTTCGATATACCCAGAAGAATCCTGTGAAGTTTCATCTCGATCTAGCGAACCGTTTCTTTGTTTCAAACAGTCAAACGTTTGAAAAAAATTAAAGGGTCACGTTTTTTGAGCTTAAACACTTCATAATCATAATTAAAATGGAAAAAAAATTTTTGGAGGTTTTTTCAGAATTTTACCGCAAATAACGTTTAAATTGATGAAAAAAAATTGTTGTTCATATTAGATCCAGTCCAAGCAGTAATTATTAAAATGCAATTTAATTTAAATAAATATTAGAATATTTTGACTATTGACACAATTGTATACCAAACAAATGAGACGATACGCAACGCAGTAAGGTATAAATATCAGCAGTTGGTGGAGGTACAGAAAATTAACAAAAACAGAAATAATAACGTTAATAGGTTTACTAGTTTTCTCAGCTTCAATAAAAAATAACCACTTAAAAGTTCGTTAGATATTTGACGCAAATATATTTGGAAGCACCTACACATCTGTCAAGCGAAAAACGTTTTCAATTTCTCCTGAACTATTTACAATTAAAGGCCTTTGGGAAAATCTTCAAATCTGTTTGCTGTCATAAGAAGCATTTGGAGTCAATTTATATTGAACTGTAATCAAAATTTCAAGCCTAGCTCATACCTAACAATAGATGAGAAACTTTTTGGGTTTCGTAAATGTAAATGTACATTCAAACTAGCCAAATATATGGCATCAAGATATTTATGGTATTGATGCTTCTTCTTCTCTAGGTACCTATTATGTCAAAGAACTAACTAAAACATGGATTCAATATGGATAATTGATTCATGTCTACAAATTTGATCATAACTATGCTTAGTGATTCTTATCAAATAACTTATTGATGCAGTAAGAAAAAAAGAGTAAATTCATCCAAAACTTGTCACATGGCAAGCCTAAAACTTCAATGTTGAAACAAGATTTGCCACTGTCCTATGTCTCAAAATAAAAGAAAATGTTCTTCTCTCGCTATCTACATATATTAAGCTTATTTTCTGATTAATTTATGCAAAACTTTGTGATCACCATGCACTGCATTAAATGCAAACGGCCAATTTGTACAGAACATATATTTTAAAAATTGTTACCAACTGTTGTTAGTTAGTCCAATATCTGAAATAACAACCTAAATGTTGCTGGCTTCTGTTTTTCCACTGCTCACATCTAAATTGGTTATAAGTCACCGATTGCTCATCTAAAAGTCTTTTGTATTTCGGTATTAGTCTAATGTGGATAAAATTGTTGTTATCAAGGTTATTGTTATTTGTGGTTATAGTTTTACTATAGTAGCTCATAATCACATTAGTCACGAATTTGTGAAAATGTTACTGAATACGGTGAGTGTAGACAAAATGATGTGGGTGCTGAAAGTGTACATTTGAACTGGTTTCCACTTTGCTGTGCATCAAATGCTACAAGATTTGTAAGATCCTTCCAAAGAGTACGTAATACTGGTTACAATCTCCGATGGTAATACCGAGCGCTTAGTGATGTGTGATATTTAAATACTTCAGTAGTCCTCAACATGTTCGCACGTTTTGGTTAAGTAAGGTTCATTCCACGTTTTAATTTTTTGACATGTGGTTTATCTCTAAAACATTATTTCCAATTTTACTTTGTACCTATAAAATAAAATCAATTTCTTTAACGAAGTGTAGATACACCTACTATCCACCTACCTACCAAATATTTGTCTTTGGAATTCTTTTGAACCTCTCTCATGTGGTTGAATCAAATATCAATATTTTTATAACGGTCCTGTGCACAAACAGGCAACAAAAGAAAAATACATTTTTAAGGCTTGTTATTTAAATTAATGTATGGAATGGAAACATGTAAACAAAATAATTTTTTTCTTTAAATCTCTGTGACTATTCTCAGCTCAATAAAGGCCCTAAATTAGGTGAGTTCGGTGAGAGGATACTGTTCCAGTTTATATTGGTTTTATTGGATTTATTTGATAAGAGGCAATAGTTTTTTAACATAAAACTAATTAAATCAGATTTGAATTGAAAATCACTTGAAGATTTTCCAACAAATTATTAGAAACCCGAAAGCCTTTAGAAATATAAAAAATATAGGAAAAAAGCTCCTCTTCTCGGTAATAAATGAAGAATTGAAGTTGTAAGCTTGCCTGCAAAAAAAGAACGAACATATTTGCTGGCTTAGGAGTGGGAGTATAGTTTAATTTTCTTTAATTCAATTACATTGGATTACTTAGTGTCCGCCAAAAAAGTAAGAGAACACAAGTTTATCAAACTTTATTTAAATCGGATACAGTGCTTTAAATAAAGCAACTTTGGACAGTGTCAAGTTTAGTTGAATCGTTACATTTTGACTCCATTCTCAATGGTTCTATAGTAGTTCCACAGAGTATTTGATGGAACATAAAAAAATAAGAAGATTTTTTTCTAATGGACCATTTCCCTATTGTATTTGGTTTTTGAAGTGTAAGGTGTCAAAGACAATTTTTTTAAATAATATTTTGTCCATACTTTTTCCGAAAATCAGGAATCTCATGGTGCTAAAAATGCAATAGTATTATTAGTGACAAATTGAAAGTGCTGGGAGAGGTTCAAATCAGTTCTTAGAAGAAATGTTTCCTGTGATAGGACAACGATATAACCATATTGAGTTGGTTGAGAGCTCTAGATAGGAAAGTTTAGTTTTAAAGACGTTTTGTGAAAAACATTGCAACAGTCACGATGATGCTCGCGTCCGACATTCTTGTGACTTATCATCAGAGACAAGAATGTTGAGGCTTTGGAACAGTCGGTTCCCTTTCGTTGTCTCATAGTATAAACGAGGAGATAGTACGCTGCCTTTCGTAATATCGTAAGATGCTTAATAAATATGAAATACTTTGCGCTTTTATCTTCACGAGAAGACGCCAAAAACATAACGTTTTTCTAACGTTTAGAATCTTATAAGAGCGTGAATTGATGATGATCGTGTCCAGATCCTGAAGAATCATGGAAGAGCCGGTTTGACGAAGGATGCCACAGGGGTATGGTGGAAAGTATCAACTAAAACTACTATAACAAATGTTAAAGATAGATACTATGACGTACACAAAGTATTTTAATATTCTAGAACAAATTACCTTAATTTTCATGAAAATTAACAGTCTGTGATACACCTGAAACTGTTCTAATAATGGTTGATATTTTACTCTATCAAAATAGATTATAATATAACATCAAAAATTATTTATATCTGCTTATGCTTGCATCTTCTCTGTATATATTCTTACATTATCTTTCTGGACTAACTATTTATTATTAAAGATCAAAGCACTCAAACAAGTGTTATAAATTAAGAAAACACTTTGATTTTAGAAATAGGTGCCTACAACAGATCTATTCAATTTGATTCTATAACTATAAAAGTTTTATATCTCTTTAAAAGTGGTCAGTTGTTTTCCACATTATTTTCAACATTACACTCTTACATCTCAATTAAATTGTTGTTGTTGTTAACTTTGTTATGATATTCCATATCCAGAAAATGTAATTTGTACCCTACAAGACAGATGTTCTTGATATTTTAAATTAGTTTATTAATATATCGCATCTGAACTGCTGTAATGGATATTAAAATATTATTTGCTGTTATGTGCAATTTAATTTCTGACATTTATTGTTCATTAAATATACGAATAGTTATAGAGGACTGTGATGTCGAGTCGTATTGTACTTATTTCCGTACAGAATGTTCACTTTACTGTACTCTGTTCCATAACTAAGGCAGTTAAAGTAGATACATATTCTTTTCTTTCTATTGTTCTTAAATATCGCTTTATATACAAATAGAACATGTCATTGCCTTGTATTCTATTTTTAATTATTAATTTGCATATTTTCTTGTTACTATATAATTTTGTGTTAATAGAAATACTAACTTATTAGTTTCAAGATATATTTATTCAATTACCTTCAAATTCGGAGAAATGTGAAGTGAATAAGATTGTTTCTAAATTCTATTATATGTTTTATCTCCATAAAGCATTATTTCTTTTTTATTACAACAAAAAACTCAAATTTTGATAACTAGAGTTCGGGACTCGGTCGGATGATCATAGCCGTCGCGTCGTTTTTTTGCTACAGCGCACCGTGCGAAACCGGTAATAATGGCAGTTATTGGCTTCGCGTTTGCTTCGTGTGTAAGTGTTTTAATATTCTAATAATATCGAACACGCCAAGGGGTAAAAAAGGACCTTTCGCTGATAAAGAACGCAAATTTACTTATTTTTATTTGTACCTACCTGTTTATTTTTTATTTGTTTACGACGAACACAGTCAAATTAGAATTGCGTAGAAAACGTGTCAGGGATTATTAAGAAAATAATAAATTGTCTGACAATCTTCAGAAATACAAATTACTTACGAGATAAATTGTTGTAAGATTACCTTTAAAATAAAACTGAGTATATTTAGTTGGACGAAGGGTATCAGTTGAAAGGGAATTTAATCTGCAGTCAATCATAAGAAGAAAAAATAGTAGTTCCAGTTGAAAAAAATGAGAAAAAGTCTTGTAAGAATAATTTCCTTTCCATAACTCAAATGATAAAGTATTTTACGATGAATCGATTGGGAAAAACGGTGAATCCGTATCATCAATAGCTTAAAAGATATTTAATGTTAAAGACAATGATGCAATCGGGAAAATTTTCGAAAAAAGTTGAATAACTCGGATATGAAGCGTCCTTGACCCAAGGTATGATATACAAAGTCAGTCTGAACAACGAGAAATCTACAAATGGCATAACATAAAAATTCCATTCCATTTAAAAAACTGAAGTTGGTTAGCGCTCAGGCTAAACCCAACACCTTGTATAGTTGAAAATATTTTACAGGGATGAACAATAAAATATAACAAAAGCCGGGACGCGTAGTAATTTATTTGCTGGTTCTCGGAACGGATGGGCCAAAAAGTAAAATATTTCAGTCAACACCAATTTATGGGAAAGTTAATGGTTTTCAAGTAGGTTTAACGTCGCCAAGACCGTCCTTCGGGGAAGGCTTTACGAAATTCAGCAATATTTTTTAATAAGTTCACTTAAACTGTCGGGGCCATGTGTTGAGCGGGTATAAAGAGAAAAATCCATATTTCAAATAACGCGCGAAATGCATTTCAAAGAACGTAGGAATTCCAAGAATAAGTTGTTAGAATGTTGTGAGGAAAAGAAAGTAATAGGTCAAATATCTGGTTTTTAGGCGGATTTTCCAAGCTATAAGAATAGATTAAATGAGATGGACTAATCCGTCCCGTATCGCTACACGGAGTCACTAGAGGAAGGCTAGGGTTATTTGTAAGTTTAGTCTCAACATTATTTAGATAAATGTAAAATCAGTCAATTAGATAACTATTAACATGGCATAGTTATGCCAAAGCGTCCCGATATCCAGGGTTCCCGCCAGTAAGATAAGAACAGAAACGTCTGGACCCAAGAAATGGGAGTGTCGAAGCGAAGTGGCGAATTCAGGAGAGATCTACGAAAAAAAGTCAGTTCTTCCTTGGGTTTCACATTGAGCAGTCTACTTAGTTTTAGAGTCTCGAGTTATTTTAATAATGGATAAAGTCATTCCAAATTTTGCTATGGATCACGCATGCCCTGAATCTCGGTACACTGTCGCGTGTCAAGAAATTAATTATTAATGTTGTTCGAGCCGTTGTGTTGTTATTTTGTCTGTTTGTTTATTGTTATTAAAACCCTTCCTGGAAGTTTTGGTGTTTCCTTTTGTTTCTCTCAACTTCAGTGTCACCCTGTATAGCCAGCCACTAGATTACATTCTACGTGAGAAATAGAGGGTAAGTGCCTGAAATTCATTCTCTGAACATACAACATTTCTAAGTTCCCACGTATTAATTAAAGTATAATGATAATTATAAACTCCTTCGAGAATTAAATAGTAAACTCTTTTGAAATCTAGACTCGTTATGATACTGGTCATAACGGTAGATAGATAATTAAAGAAATAACCCCTCAGGTTAAAAAATAGAAGCAACTTTCGATTAATATTCTTTCTAAAGCAACTCATAAGGAAGCTATGGAACGATCAATTTTAAGTGGGACACGCTGTATATTATTAGAATTCAGTAAAACGTGCGAAAAATGATAAATTAGGTTTCTAATTCACGAAAATGATTG
Source organism: Anoplophora glabripennis (assembly GCF_000390285.2). NCBI lineage: Eukaryota > Metazoa > Arthropoda > Insecta > Coleoptera > Cerambycidae > Anoplophora > Anoplophora glabripennis. The sequence continues at coordinate 207,265 of NW_019416335.1, read as the reverse complement.
CTGTTTTTCTTCAAAGCAATCTAATTTTAACGCCATTAAAATTTAATGAACACGCCGTTAATCTGTTCTAATATTTTACACACTTTAACAGGTTTTCATTCAGTATAATTTGAGGGAAACGTATAGCTTCCGTTTAATTAATTACTTTACACTTCAAAAGTCGAAATTAAGTCACCACGTGTTCTCCCATTCCCACGTATTTTGAGAGGCTGTTATTTTCACACAATGCATGATGTGCGTCAATTTGTTCGCGCTAAAGTCAAACAGATTCGACAAATTGCTTCGTTTCTCTGTAATTGCATAAAATAATGAGAAATAAAAGGATAAATTGGGTAATGTACTGAAATAGCTATACTGGAGTCTATTCATTTCATCTTGGTTAATGATTTTTTGAAAATTAAAGAAAATCAGTACACAAATGATAAAACATTAACTAAGATGTTATTTTTTTGAACGCTCTGGATATGCGGAAAATTATATCCAACAACAAACGTCGATAAGTGTAGCAAAATTTGTAATCCGGCAAAAGACACTGTACACTGTAAAAAAATCGGTGTGAATGAAAGCAATAAAGGTACGGAGTGAATCCATTGGGTGAAATTATGAGCACATGTTCACTCAATATTGAGCATTTTGATAATTTTATAATACCCGTTAAATAAATTCTGCATATAAACTCGTATTTGGTGCAGATGTAGCTAAATCGGAGTAAATGTCTCAACCCATTCCATAGTTGTCGTACGCTGTCTTTGTCTATTTCCATCGTCCCCTTTAGGTCATTACGTGGCGTGGTGTATGGCGTGTAGTGCTGGACGAATGTTCGCCAATCAAGTTATTTTGGTGAAAATTATATTTAAATGTAGTGGATTGATTCAATAATTAAAAATAATTATATATTTATTCTCGATTAATAACGAGCGTTCAAATAAAAACGTGGTCAAGTTGGTATAGCAAATGAACTTAAACGTCATCTGTCAAAGCGCTATATCGCCGATATCAATTTGAATATTTTCATTTTAAAAAGCGTTTAAAATGGTGTTTTCTCAAGAACAAAAAGTGTTTATCATAGAGTCCTACTTTAGAAATGGACGCAAGATTGATGGAATATGGAAGTATTCTATTGAGGAATGTTTCATAGAATTTCAAAATCAATTTCCCGGCGTTGTTGAGTACAAAATTTTTCAAAGTGCAGTTCAGCGTTGTGTTAATGTTTTTCGTGAAACGGGCAGTGTCACAAGAGAAGAAGGAAGCGGCCGACCTAAAAAGCGGACTGAAGAATTAAAAGAAAATGTCCAACAAATAATGGAAAATGCCCGAAGAACTTCTGTACTTACATGTTTTATCACAAATGGTGGGAGTCTCAGTCGGTACCTGCCACACAGTGTTAAAAAAAGATTTGCGTTTGTTCTCCTATCGTTTAACTTGTCAGCAAGAACTTCATGAAGTTGATTTTCCGCGACGGGCTGTATTTTGTGAATGGTTTTTAAACAACTACGGTGAACTTCATAATATCACCTTTTTTTCTGATGAAGCCTGGTTTCATTTAAGTGGTTACGTAAACTCACAGAATATGAGAATGTGGTCTTCTGAAAAACCAGATAACTTTTTTGTAGAGGGCCTTCTACACGCTCAAAAAATTGGAGTTTGGTGTGCTCTCAATCGAAGGAGGATTTATGGACCTATTTTTTTTTAATGGTACACTTACTGTGCAAAGGTATAGAGAAGAAATTATCGCTCCTTTTGTTAACCAGCTGGAATAAAACGAAATTATAAACTTTTACTTTCAACAAGATGGCGCAAGGGCACATACGGCAGGCGAGACGATGAATATGTTGAGGGAAGTTTTCCAAAATCGACTAATAAGTCTCAATGCTGAACATGAATTTCCACCGAGGTCATGTGATATTACGCCGTGTGATTTCTTTTTGTGGCCTTACCTTAAAAACAATATTTTTGAACTGCCTATTCCTGATTTAAATCATCTGCAGGCTCGACTTGTAGACAAGATTCGTGAAATTAACAATACCCCGAGCATCTTAGAAAATGTCTTTAATTCTTTGAGGAACAGGTGTGAAAAGTGCTTGGAACAAGGAGGGGGACACTTTCAGCAGCTGCTTTAATTTATTGTTATAACAAGGAGGGGGACACTTTCCGCAGCTCCTTTAATTGTTTGTTATTGTTATCACGATTATTCTTTAAAATAAAGTTATATAGTCATTAACGTTATTGAAACTGACAGCTGCTATACAGCTCGTTGAGAAATGAGGTTAAGTTGGTCGATATAAGCTACTCCCTACGTCCAATGTGTCAGAGCCAACTTCGACCACGTTTTTATTTGAACGCTCGTTATTTAGTTAAATAAACAGATAGTTCAATTGCTACCTATACTTACTAACGTATTTGTAACGTATTATAAGCATTTTTTTGGCGATCCACATCGAATCTTAACCCGGTTTGAGTAATGCGTTTGAGTTCTCGTAAAAATTCATTTGATCTGTCTACGTCTACCTCTAGTTCTCTAACCTTTTATTATCTTCAGTTTTAATGGTTATTTCTGGTTTTACCATTTTAAAAATGCATACTTAGTTACCTACAATAACGTAACAGATTAGTGTTTGTTAATTCATCTTCTATTGCAATCTTTTTGTTATTAACTTTAAACACCACTTTATTATCACATTCCATTATTTATAATTAATTATAAATAATTCAACAACCATCAAACATCCCTAAATTTGCCGGTGATTGGTGAAACAGAGGAGGAATTAGAAAGAAAAAGACACAAATATTAACTCTATGTCTAACACACCTGTCAAGTACAGTTTGCCGATTTGTCAAACCCAATCAAACCGGGTTAACTTTACTTCTCGCGAGAATGACAAACGGCAGCAAACTACAGTTAGAATAGAGTCAAAAGTCACTCACTTGATAGAAGAGGCTCGGATTTGAATAAAATTCACTCACTTATGTTGCAATAGTTTCACTCATAAAATTTTAGTTGTACTCATACTAACATAGTGAAAATTTCACTCAATCGGGTGTGGACAGAAATTGGCACATTGTTGAGTAAGATTGAGTGAATTTGAGTGAATTTTTTTAGTGTCAACTATCTTCTAGAACTGGTTTCAATTTAGCTATCGTAGAAAACTGAACTCAGTACCTTCGATGTTATTTGAATTACTTTTGGAGTATTTACATCTCACGAGAAAGTACTCCAAAGTCAGGGAGGGATGTGGTGAATCTGACAGAAATGAAAGATCTGGAAATCTTGGTTGTCACAACAACAGATTGATTACAGCATACAGACAGGAGACCAACCTTCTTTTACGACATCTGCTGACTTGAAAAACTAAATTTGGAAGCCTTCTAAAGTAGAGTGTGCTATGAAGTTCTTGAATTCCATGGATGTAACGTTAGGTGATTATGTTCTTATGGTAAGAGGAAACTATTTATCATCGAAGTCACTTCTTTGAGTAGATTGGATGAAGGAGAAAGTGCGACATTATCGACACCTTACTGTAGAAAGGTATGTCACTGTTTGTGACATGCTGGGAGCTATTGCTTTTAGCAGCAGGTCTTTGGCTTCATTATAACCACATAATCGTCCAACGGTTACATAAAAAAAATTGGGACTTTTCATACTATACCTTAAGATTCTTTCAAAGTGATTTCAGCCAGATAATACTTACCACATGAAACAGGGGTACAAATGGACTATATTCAGCATGCTGCAACTAATCTCTTGCCATGGTCACCAAGATTCACATTGTATTGAACATATTAGTCACGTCATTTGAAGGAGGATAAGTTGTTTCCCGCAATATTATCAGTTAGGAGTCTGTGGGGTCGGATATCTTTAGAAATCTTGTCTGCGGGGTGAATATCTTTTGCATNGGAGACCAACCTTCTTTTACGACATCTGCTGACTTGAAAAACTAAATTTGGAAGCCTTCTAAAGTAGAGTGTGCTATGAAGTTCTTGAATTCCATGGATGTAACGTTAGGTGATTATGTTCTTATGGTAAGAGGAAACTATTTATCATCGAAGTCACTTCTTTGAGTAGATTGGATGAAGGAGAAAGTGCGAGGTTATCGACACCTTACTGTAGAAAGGTATCTCACTGTTTGTGACATGCTGGGAGCTATTACTTTTAGCAGCAGGTCTTTGGCTTCATTATAACCACATAATCGTCCAACGGTTACATAAAAAAAATTGGGACTTTTCATACTATACCTTAAGATTCTTTCAAAGTGATTTCAGCCAGATAATACTTACCACATGAAACAGGGGTACAAATGGACTATATTCAGCATGCTGCAACTAATCTCTTGCCATGGTCACCAAGATTCACATTGTATTGAACATATTAGTCACGTCATTTGAAGGAGGATAAGTTGTTTCCCGCAATATTATCAGTTAGGAGTCTGTGGGGTCGGATATCTTTAGAAATCTTGTCTGCGGGGTGAATATCTTTTGCATTAGATTAGTTGCAGCATGCTGAATATAGTCCATTTGTAACAGGGGTACAAATGGACTATATTCAGCATGCTGCAATTAATCTTTTGCCATGGTCACCAAGATTCACATTGTATTGAACATAAAGGGTATATTAGTCACGTCATTTGAAGGAGGATAAGTTGTTTCCCGCAATATTATCAGTTAGGAGTCTGTGGGGTCGGATATCTTTAGGAATCTTGTCTGCGGGGTGAATATCTTTTGCATACTTATAATTCTGGTATCGAAGAGCACTGTTTCAGCTGATACGATAGGATTGTTACAAATTTTTGTATTTATTTTTTTGAAAAAAGCTTAATGCTTTTGAAATGAAGAAGAAAGACAAGATTTTTGTTTTTAGGATTTTAACTATATTTTTGATAAAAGTTGAAATTGAAAATTTAAAAACCCATCTGAAAAAGTGAATTTTGTATGCCAATTTGTAGTAATATTAGATATTTGCAGAAGTTCTTATCATTGATAAATGTTATTTTATTATCCTAATTTTCTCCTTCTCGTGTCAACTGTAGTCTTTGGATGAAGTTTGCATTGAAATTTTCAATATATCAGTTGTTTTTGATGAACGCGATATTAAATTAATTAAATTAAAAAATCATGTTATCTTGTTATCTTGTTATCTTGTTATCTTGTTATCTTGTTATCTTGTTATCTTGTTATCTTATTATCTTGTTATCTTGTTTTCTTGTTATCTTGTTATCTTGTTATCTTGTTATCTTGTTATCTTGTTATCTTGTTATCTTGTTATCTAGCTATTTTGTTATCCTGTTACCTTGTTATCTTGTTATCTTGTTATATTGTTATCTTGTTACCTTTTATCTTGCTATCTTGTTATCAAGAAATGATTATGTTATAAACAAACCTTATTTGATAAGGTATTCCTGTTCTGAACACATAAAATAAATATATATTCAGAAGTATCAACGAATGTTCCTGGGTTATTTTATTTCCATGCCACATCTCAGCCATGACCTAACCGAAGGAAATTATAGCACCTACAAATATTTCATCCTGTCGTATTTTTATCGACAAGCCCCGAGATGTACGCGTCGTTTCCCCTCTAAGTTTAACCTGTAGGCCAGAGATTTATGCAGAGCTACTGCCGAAATATACGAGACACGACCGCCAAAGGAAATCCAAATCATAAAAGTTATCCACGGATGAATAAATGTAATGTCTTCCAGATACTAGTCGGATTCCAAATTAAACTTTTAGAGAATATATCCATGGCTCGAACCGAGTTTCCCGAAGTTGTTGCACATAACTACTGTAACTGCGAAACTTTCCAAACTTAAATAGTTACGAAAATTAATATTAAGTACCGAAGCTTCGAAATATTTAGTATAACCGGCAGCTAAGAATAATTATTAATAATGATTGCATGGAATGAAGAGATCGAAAAGTTTTATCATCTATAACGCGCACAAGATACTAGAAAACTACCATTGTAGTGCCAATGACATCCCTATCGAAGAAGGTAGATTTACTTCAAAAAGAATAATATACATTGTGATTGTTTGTGTATGTTGATGTAGTGATACGTTAGAACTATTGAACATGTCCATTGATACCACGGGGTTTGGTAAAAAATAACAGGAATTGTTAATTTCTCCTTTAATTAAGTTCCTCTGTGACTTATGCTAACATAGTTTGCAGTTTGAGAAACACTGTTGGAAATACTCTTTAGATATCGTCTTGAACACGGTTTGCGATTTTGCTTTTATCTTATCTATTGTTGAAAAGCGTTGTCCTTTTAGTATCCTTTTGAGTTTGGAAAATAGGAAAAGTCACAGGGGTCATGTCCGTAGAATAGGGTGGTTGCGGCATCATAAGGGTGTTGTGTTTCGCCAAGAAATGTTGTGCGTTGTCGTCGTGCAAAATCCAAGAGTTGTCTTGAATTGTCTTGAATTGCGTTCTTGTCATTTTCTCCTGTTTGCCTCACGCAAATTGCGCGAAACTACTCCTGGTTAATTGTATGACCGGGCAGTAAAAGTTCGTGATGAACTGTTCCATTGCAGTCGAAGAAAAAAGCTAGAAGAGCCTCATCTTCGATGTCTTCTTGGCCATCCTGAAAACAATTGTACCATTGATAAACTCGTGACTGTGACCTAGAGTCGTTGCCAAAGGCCTTATTTAACATTTTAAATGCTTTGTTATATCAGACTACAAATATCAGACAAACTCTCTGATCTGACATTTAGCCAAAAACACTGTCTTACTCATTCGCTAGACAGTGCTACCAATATAAAAAAATAATAAACTCGATACAACACGCGCAATTTGAAAATTCCCGTTACTTATTAATCAAACCTCGTATATTACAAATTATAAATTTGATTAGCATACATTCAATATTTAGCTAAGGCAGGTAAGGAGCAGGTTTTACTTTATTTCTGAAAATTATTTAAAATACCCATTTACATCTACAAACTTATAAGAAAAACTTTTTTAAGCCCAAATATAAGTTCTCCAGATGAACTCGTATTTGGTACACTGTATCCAAATCGGCGTAAATGTCTTCATTATTAAGTGACCCCACCCCATTCTATGGTTGTCGTGCGTTCTCTTTGTTTATTCCGATCATCCCCATTATCTCGTGGCGTTAAAAACAATAATATATTGAGTTTCGATTAATAATTAGTTAAATAAACGGATAGTCAGATTGTTGCCTATACAAACTTACGTATCTGTAATGTACAATATAGGTTATGGCAATCTATTTATCCAATCAGTTAACCAATTAATTCTTTTAGTCGCGACCTAAAATATTGTCTTAAAAACAGATCTCTGTAGAAACCACTGTGGCAGCTTATCAGAAAATATAAACCAAGTCTGAGTAAAAAATTACTCAATGATAGTAAATTTAGAGAAAAAGGTTTAATTGGTTCTACATACTCATAATTGGTTTTACATACTCAGAATAGAATCAAAAGTCACTCACTTGATAGATAGTAGACACTCGGATTTGAATAAAATTATCTCAATTTTGTTGCAATAGTTTCACTCATAAAATTTTAATTGTACTCATATTAATAAAGTGAATATTTCAGTCAATCGAATTTGGACAGTATATACATTATTGAGTAAAATTGAGTGAATTTTTTTTAAGCGCAATTTTTATGTTCATTTGACATGTAATATTCCCGAGTATTTAGACGATAATGAACATATTTTAAATGATAAAAAAATAGACGATTGTAGATGAAACTAGAAATAGGAAAATATTTAAAAATATATTGTTGTTTCATAACCTGTTTTTTTTAATTCTATTTACCTATTTTAAAATAACTTTCAGACAATTAACTAAACTTGTACATTCTTAAGGAATCTCATTTTAATTACATCACATGAGAATTTTGTTTTCCTTTAAAAATAATTTCAACTTTAAATCCATCCAGTAACTATATCATAGTTGTAAGAAAATCCAATTTTACTCCACCTAAAAATATTCCTCAGAGAGACGATCTCATAAATTTTAATGGCATGAGCTTCCCCAGTTTAATTACGAATTTATATTACCTTAAAATAAGTAACAGTGGTGGTTATACTGGCTGGTAAGATTACGGAATAAATTTGAGATTCTGGGGATACTTCCGCTTTATAAAAAAGAGAAGCATTTCTTTCCGCGAATTCTTTTAAATCGTACAGATACAGCTAATACGATATCAATACCCTACGAAATAGGAATAATTTCGTTTTAAATAATGGTTATTGGTACTGTAAGTCGAAGGGATAAAATATAAAAACATTTGTAAATATTATTTAATTACCTAATATGCTTTTAATTTATAAATTATGTTTGGAACATTATTTTCTACAAAATTAATGAATCAGAAGAAAATTTATTGTAGCAATTATATTTCGCGATAAGACATTATACTGAAATTGAAATATTTAGAATAGAATAGAGGTTTATAGACCACTCACATACATAAGTACATTTTCAGTCAAAAAAGCAGGTACATATAAAAGTACTGGTAGACATATATGAATTAAAATCGTCAGTAGATAAAAACAGTGAAACAAAAAGAAATTTTTAACAAATTTTTGATAGATTTACAAGATATTTGTTTGATTTTACTATATTTAAAATAAAGTCCAATCTGTAGTTTATTATTTTTTGTAATGTTAATACGGAAAAATGGGCTATCAATAATACACCATTATCATTACACTGTTATCAACTGAAGGTCACAGCTGTATTAACAGGAATATTTGTGTTGATAGTTTTGAACATAGACTATCAATATGTGCTGTCCAGTATAGACTAGAATCTAGGGTAACACCAAAACACTTTACATCCGATTTGGAATGCATTTTAGTAGTAAATGTTAAGTGTTGAGTTTTGGAAACATTTAGCTTCAATTTATTCGCTGAAAACCAATTTTCCATAACAATCAAACTACCCGAACTCATATCTCTACTAGCACGAAACAACAGTGTTGTGTCATCCGCAAAGAGGATACTATTAGGAATATTGACCGGTAAGTCGTTAATGTATATCAGGAAATTCACAGGACCTAGTACTGACCCTTGAGGCACATCATTACATATAGGAAATAAGGTAGATTATACTAACATATTGCTGCCTGTCTGTTAAATAAGATTGAAAAAGTTTTAATTCATTATTACGAATATCGTAATATTCATGGTTTGCAAGTAATATATTGACGTTAACGCTATTAAAGGCCTTCGAAGGATCACAAAAAGAAGCATTATTATCAAAACCATCAACTACCAGAAGAGCTTTGATGGTAGAAAAACCCTTTCTGAAAGCAAATTGTAAAGGTGACAATATAGACTTAACTTCCAAATAATCAAGTAGTTTTTCTTTTATAAATAAAATGAACTGTTAAATTAATTTCGAAGAATAGTAGCGTATGACTTCAGATTGCGTCATTCAAAACGAAATTNGTCATCCGCAAAGAGGATACTATTAGGAATATTGACCGGTAAGTCGTTAATGCATATCAGGAAATTCACAGGACCTAGTACTGACCCTTGAGGCACATCATTACATATAGGAAATAAGGTAGATTATACTAACATATTGCTGCCTGTCTGTTAAATAAGATTGAAAAAGTTTTAATTCATTATTATGAATATCGTAATATTCAAGGTTTGCAAGTAATATATTGACGTTAACGCTATTAAAGGCCTTCGAAGGATCACAAAAAGAAGCATTATTATCAAAACCATCAACTACCAGAAGAGCTTTGATGGTAGAAAAACCCTTTCTGAAAGCAAATTGTAAAGGTGACAATATAGACTTAACTTCCAAATAATCAAGTAGTTTTTCTTTTATAAATAAAATAAACTGTTAAATTAATTTCGAAGAATAGTAGCGTATGACTTCAGATTGCGTCATTCAAAACGAAATTTTCTTACAATCTTATGTAACGCTAACGGAATTTCACTAACACAGTATTTGCAACAATTGTTGATATTTAGAAGAATTCTCTATACATATATGCAAGTAAAAAATATAAGGGGCAGTTGTTTATATTTATATTAAGCAATGCTTATTTTTAAAAGTAGGCAGAATACTCGTATATAAAACAGGTTTACATACCCACATACATGTGAGGATTTGTCAATTTATTTATATGAAGTAATCTGTTATAAGTAAACATGAGATAATAAAATCAGATAAATTTATGCCTAATAAACATGTAAATACAACTGACAAAACTTTTAATTAGAATATGACCTATGGCAAAAGCAAAATACCTACGTGTTTAATACTTCTGATTCAGTGCAGTTAAAAACGTTGGAAACGCTACAATATTTGAATAAACCGCATTGCAATTTTAATTAATGCAAATTCAGCTTAAAGAGATACATTTTACAGCCAATATGATGTTGTGTATTTTTTAAAGAACTGTAATTTTGGTCTTAGACTTGTTTTAATTAATAATGTGATATCTAATCTGATGAAAACATTGTATACTTGACTAAAAATTTGTATCTAATACACTAAAGCAATAAAAATATCAGTTACGAGTTTAATTAACAAACATATTTAGCACTTAATTAAAACTTCCATATTGGCTGTGTATATTTAATGGAAAAATCAGTTCCTCTAGTTTACATAGTTAACTAACGTTTCTCGGTGTTATTTTCCACTAACCGGAATAATGTGAGCGCCTAATCAATATTTGAAATTCAACTCGATGAAAACTTTTCAAGGCCTTTAGAATTGCCGTAATTAATAACTTCTCGAATTAACTATGGTTGTACGAATCAATCAAGTTCTGGACTATTGTTCCAGCATAGTTTGTTGGGGATTGATGGGTCGCTGTAACTTGCCCTAAGACTGGTATTGCCTATTTACCAATTTTTTATGCGTTTGTATGTCTGTTCTCAGGGTATCTATCAAGTAAAATTTCAACAGTGAAAATTAATGTGAGCTGAGTGCTGAGTATACAATGTAGCAGTGGCGACTCGTGACATTGTGAATAGGTGAGGCCCGCGGCTTTTTCACGAGGTGGGCAAGAAAGAAAAAAATCGCCGCAGGTAAAAATTTTTAAATTTTCAAGGTCAAACGACTAAATGCATCTGGAAATTTTTAGTTGCATTTTCAATAAATAGAAAAACTGATTTTTGCCGATAGCCCTACTATGTAAATTTATAAATTGTATTTACAATAAAATTAAGTAGAAAAAAAGCGAAGTTATATATTTACCTAATAATTAACAAAATTGTTCCTACTTGGTTTATGAATATTAAAAAATATGACAAAATGTAAAAAAAAAATTCGTAAAGTACCCAGCCAGCTATCCAACTTATCTATTTACATATAAAACAACGCCGCCAGCTTTTCGTTTGCCTCCAATTTTAACAAAATATTTTAAAAACATAGTGAATGTTTTTATAAAATAGGTTGATTCGTCCGTCTTCATAAATTTGAGGATTGGCACTAAAACTTTGCAATAGTTATTTTTCTATCGTAATCACTGATAAGTTGTTTAAGCGCTCTTGTGTCATCGTATTTCTTAAGTCTTAATGCGCTTTAGACACAAAAATTTTCCTTCTACCGAGACATTTGATGGTTCCGAAAATACCATTTTAAATTCCTTGTATAATATTTCTATCGTTTTTTGAACTTCAATATTACGAAATTGTTCGTCTCTGTACAAAATATGAAGTTCGTTTTTCATCTATTTATCTATTTCAAAAATGTTTGGATACATTTGTAATAAATATTCAAACGATTTTTCGGAAAATTTATTTGCATATTCTGGAAATTTTGAGGGACATATTAATACAAAAAAAATTAAATCATGTAAATTCCCAAAACGAGTAGGTACTTAATTAAAGGGAAATATATTTCAAAAATATTTATAATTTGTCGCAACCTTTACTTCGTTTACTTGGTAGTCCAGTAATATATTTCGCATAATTCAACATATTTTTAAGTTTTTCTTCGTTTCTTAATTCAGAAATTCTTTGACTAGTGATTTTAATTTGTTTAGAACAGTAGTTTGCGTCATTACGTCTTGAAAAAAGTGTTTCAAGAGATAAAACAATATTATGAGATAGTTTCAATATTAGCTACATATATACAGGCTCGAAAACGGTAAGGGACTTTAAACTAGTTTAAATGGGGGCAAAGTTGCGTAATCAGGGGGACCAACATTATGCCTCTAAAAAATCAGGGCTAACATGATTAGTTTTCGAAATATTTGAAAAAAAAACGAAATTTTGGAAATCCGTTTTTGTTTAATTTATTTTTTGTATTTTTTAAATAGGACCCTAGAAATTTTATTACAATTTTTGCAAGCTTTCATGATCCCTAATATTGTACTGCCTCAGCCCGAACTGGATTCAGACATTTTGTCTCGAAAAATTCATCTTCAGTGTATTCATTCCAAATTTAGGTAAATTTTTTAGTTCGTACCTCTTATCTTTTCCGAGATCCCTGTAGTGAGAAGCGAATTTGTAACAGCCTGTATGTAGGTAAATATTTGATAATATAATAAGTATCTATTAAATTACGTTAAATAGTTTTACTTTGTTTTGTTGTAAGGAAGTTGTTTTTTATTTACTTTAAATTAATACCTGCCTTGTCCTTATAGCCTTTGTACTATCCCTCACACTGACATCAGACACTATCCGAGTAATATGCGACGCGTTCATTAACCACTACGAACTGAAACACTAAAACTATAAGCAGCTTTGAGCCGGCTTCAGTTCCCCCCTATATCACGTTATTTTAACCGCCTCGCATGGAGGGGGAACTGTAGCATAGGCAAGTGTGACGCGCCTACAAGCAAAAAATTTCTGGCCTCACTGTGGTGGGAACGAGCAACTGTATCCAATGCCACGCCAATATTCAAATTATTTTATGCTGTTATTTCCATTTTTGATAAATGTAATAGATAATTGGAAATTAGTTAACCTAATTGTTTATTTAGATTCATAGTAGAATAGCAGGCCTCCCTATGATGCTCCGCATACAAATAAGTAAGTTAATTGTTTGGCAGTTACTGTGGCCTGTAATTTTAATGTTGTTTCCTTTACCTTTACTGTAATTAATTTACCTTTACCTTAATTAGTGATGAAAATGCGGTAATTAATTCCTTTGTAACATTTACAAAATAATTAAATCCTAGACCTTCAAACATTTCCACATTTTTAGATTATTAGTATAAAAACAATGGGTAAAATACCAACAAAAATAGCTAAATGCTTAAATTTCAATGATCCCTCATCATACACCAGCATAGCTTTAGGCGAACTAGTGTGCTTTATTGGCAAACACCGGAGTGAATGTTTTGGAATTGAAGCGACATAGAACCTGAAATTCATCTACCGTAGCTACAGGCTATGTACAGGATTCTGTAGAAAACATAGTAGAATTCTGCAAAAAAATTGTATACTACACAAAACGCATTGAATACAGGTAATATTACTGCTGGCTCCTATCTACTTCAAATTTTATTTAAATTTTAATAGTTCTACAAAGTTCTGCAACAATTAATTATAATTCTATCAACATAAATACAGGGTGTAACTAAATAAGTGTAAAACATTTAAGGGGGTGATTCCTCATCGAAAAAAAGATAGGATCTTTCATATAAAGAGACCTCATTGGAGCATCCCTTGTTAAGATACAGCCCCTTAAAGGGGGTACATAAAATTTGTTTAACAATTTTTTTTACAAGCACTAAACAAGTTACAATATTAAAATTAACCTGACATTTTCTACTACCAAAAAGACACTTAGCCAGTAATTTATTTGGTTTACCCCATGGTTGTAAGGGGTGGAAAACGCAACCCCTAAAATTTATTTCCAACGTAACTTTTTATCTTATTATTTGTTTACCATTTAAAAATTTATTTCCGATAGCCTGTTTCATTCTAAAAAAAATGTCTCTTGAATTTTTTGCCCAAAATAAACCAGTTCGCAGCAAAAAATTATTTTTATTTTTGCTCTGTTTAAAAAAGAAGCAATATAATATTTAATTTCAAATTACTGCTATAGATGATATAGCTTATGATTCGCTAATAAAGCTAGATATTTGCGATGACGTTTTATTGTGACTTAGTAGTAAGCCGCTACTATTGGTTGTTGCTGAAACTGCCAATTTGGCGATATAATAAGGACTTTCGATAAATATAAACACATAATTATAATATTTATTGATTTCATTTATAAATATTTTATGTTTACTATAAAATGTGATAAAAGAATTTCAATATATCGTTTTATATCGATATATAAAACGAAAAATCCTTAAGTTCAATCAGACCACAAAAGATTGGTTTGTTTATCGTCTACAATATTTTAGGTTTAAATGCAGAAGTTCGACATGCAAAGTTCCTTTGATTCTAGTGTACCTACGTGAAAAAGCGCATCACAGAGAAATACAAGCTGCATGCCAGCAAATAGCGGAACACAAATTGGAAAGGCCGTTTTTTATTTTTAGCGTAATTTGAAACCGAGGAATTAGAACTGAAATATTAGCTATTTGAAAATCGACTTGTTTTGCAATTAAAAAATAAAGTTTTTACGTGTAATTTTTCTATTAAAAAATTATTCATTTTATATTAATTTGTTTGTTTCTATAGCCCTAAAGTGCTTAGATAACCATTACAGGATTGATTATGCAACTTTTTTTAGTTGTGGTTAAGAAAAACCACATATTTAAGGCAGTTTGAAAATCTTACAATAATAATGTCCTAATATCTATACGACCCTACAATCCTATTCATGTATTTTCTACATTATGAATGAAGAAAAAAACTATTCGTACAGATTATTTCAGTTGCAATAATAAGATTTGTATCGAGGTTTATTTGAATTTGATCAAGTATTTTTTTTATTTGAAAAATTATACATACTCACGAATTGGGACCAAATTGGAACCTCCTATTTTAAGGAGTCTTTCCTATAGAGTTTTTATCTAGGACACTTCGTTAAAAAGATACAGGGTGTTAAACTTCAAAAAATATTTTAAATTTTTTTAAATAATTTAAAAACTATTGAAATAATTTGAAATTGGGCACATGTATTTATGTAAATATTGTCCAAAAACTGAGGACTGTTCCTAAAATTTACATGCTACAGTGACGGAGATACAGGGTATCGATGGCATATTTTTCTGAATAAAATTTTACGCCACTGCTTTACGGTAACAACCATATTTTCGGATTTTCTACTCTCTTATGTTTTTCGAAAAAAGCCTGATTTTCGAGTAAAACTTAAAACATCAACTGAAAACACACTTTGATATTCGAATAAAATACGGTTTAAAATTATACAGGGTTATCCAAAAGTCCCGGTACGGCAGAAAAACTTTCGAAGAAAGCATATTGGGAAAAATGTTTCTGACAAAAGTGTAGGGATTTTTCCCTGGCTATCTGATTGTGACCTTCACTTTGACCTTCAAGGTCAAGTTAAGTTTTTAAATGGAAACCCCTATTTTTTATTGCGGGTTTGGAATGAGCAGGAAATTTTACGTCCAAAGAAGGTCTTGACCATCACTTTGACAATGACCTTGAAGGTCATTGCAAGGTGTCAAAGTTGTTTTTTCATTGGTAACCCCTATTTTTTATTACGGATTTGGAAAGAGCTGAACGTTCAAGTGCGACCTTGACTACGACTTTGTCAATGACCCTCAAGATCATGTCAAAGTCAGGTTAATTTGACCTTGAAGGTCATGGTCAAGGAATTGGTCAAGGTCATAGTTAAACGTAAAATTCTCTGCTCTTTCCAAATCCGCAATAAAAAACAGGGTTTCCTATTAAAAAAAATTAACTTGACCTTGGAAAAATCCTTACACTTTTGTCTGGAACATTTTTTCCCAAAATGCATTCTTCAAAAGTTCTACCGTATCGGGACTTTTGGAAGTCGACCCACAATTGACCTTGAAAGTCATTGTCGAAGTCATGGTCAAGACCAGCTGTGGACGTAAAATTTCCTGCTCTTTCCAAATCCGCAATAAAAAACAGGGGTTTCCAGTAAAAAAACTTAACTTGACCTTCAAATGACCTTGAAGGTCACAATCAAGATCAAATCCAAGGTCACCATCAGATAGCCAGGGAAAAATCCTTACACTTTTGTCGGAAACATTTTTTCCCAAAATGCTTTCTTTGAAAGTTTTTCTGCTGTACCGAGACTTTTGGATAAATCTGTATAGTGGGCTGCGATAGCAACTTTGACATTCTGAGCCGTTAGAAGGAAGAATAAATAATGGTTTTCATCAGATTCAAGCAACAATAAATTTCGTCAAATTACATTTTTTTCGTGCAAATGGGGTTATTTTTGAACATTTACTCAAATAAAATTATTAAAATGATGACTTTTATTATTAATTTCTTTATTCGAATAAATAACCGAATGATTAGTGTATGTCATGTCATTTAAGTAAAAGTGTTTTCAGTTGGTTTTTTAAGCTCGACTCGAAAATCAGGCTTTTTCGAAAAACATAAAAGAGTAGTAATTTGTAGAAAATTGAAAGATGAATTCGAAAATATCATGGTTGTTACCGTAAATCAGTGGCTTACTATTTTATTTAGAAAAATATGCCACTGATACCCTGTATCTCCGCCATTGGAGCATGTAAATTTTAGGAAAAGCCCTCAGATTTTGGACAATGTTTACATAAATATCACGAGTGTTATGTAACAATTCCTTTAGAATTTAAAGGCCAGTTAAAATTATTATTCTATTCTCTAACTTAATTTCTGCTAAAACTGTAAAGAATTCCTTTAAACATGTCCTTTATAAATAAATTTTTAAAGGGATGTTAAAAAGTGACAGTTATGATATTGTGTGATGTAAGTAAAGCTTTAGTTGATAAACTAATTCAAAATTAATAAAGATAGATTTACAGATATTTGTTATTTAATGTGCATTTCATTATTTGTATAATACAGAATGATTTCATTTATCCACAAGACTATTTAAAACATAAAAGTATTTTTCGCTTCAATAAAGATGTTGCGAGATTAATAACTGAACATAAGACTTAGGGTCAAAGATAACAGAAACATTGAGTACAACTTCATTTAAAAATTCATGCATTTATAAATTTCTGTCGATTATGTTCTAGTCGGGAATGTAATCTTGAACGAATGTATTCTTCTGTTCACAAAAATCAAACCCGTTCAGTAATTTTGTAAAAAAAACACCCCTCAACTAGTTTCTAAAGGTTATAATAACAACAAAATACATGATGCTCGAATGGAGAGCTCAAGCAGTGACGATACATCACAACTGTTGAACTACTGTCTCCATAGTAGTCTTAATATTCAATAACGCCTATGTTGCTAAATGTTCTATGACAACTTTTAAAGAACTTCTTTAAAAACAATTTATTCTAAAGGGCCTTTATAATATTATATTTCAAAGGAAAATTACAAAATAAACCTCTATTATAAACGACCGCTACCATCGTATCTGGTAAATAAGAAGGTAAAACAGTGAAAAAGTTCGGGTATCCAACTTTCTCAAGGAACAATACACAGATTTCATTTCAAGTGACTCAGGAACATTCTAATCAAACAAAATTAAAAACTTGTGTAGTAGTAACTACTAACTAGATAACTAGATCGAGTTGATATTCTTTTAGTATGACATTGTTCTTCATAAAAGTCTCAAT
This sequence comes from Anoplophora glabripennis, assembly GCF_000390285.2. Taxonomy (NCBI): domain Eukaryota; kingdom Metazoa; phylum Arthropoda; class Insecta; order Coleoptera; family Cerambycidae; genus Anoplophora; species Anoplophora glabripennis. Next base: position 189,644 of record NW_019416335.1, on the reverse strand, counting down.
AAGAGAAATTTTAGAAAAATTTCATCTTCGTTTCATGACAGAAAACAGGTATGAGAATTTAGTAGACTTGACAGAAGTGAGAATCAGATGGACCTTCTTCTTCCTTGTTTCTTGTTCACAGAATATAGTTTGGCACTATATACTTATTAGAAGCACCCTGTATATTATTTTACATTTAAAATTACTTACTTCATTATTGATAAACTGCCTGTTCTGTATGCTTTTCTAATTCCCATTCCATTTTCAATAAGCTGCATGTTTAAATTGCCATCAGTTTGTTTAATTTCAGGGAAAATCTCAACCTAAAAACTAATATTAAAAATTGTCATGTCCTCAACTTACTTTATACAATTTAAACTTAGTTTCGAAAGTACCTCGCAACTTTTATATAAATAACTATGTCTCGCGGAGCCCAGATTTCGTGCAACAAGATTACAAAATTTTATCGTCTTACAAAGTTGACTCTGTATAATACAAATATCCAGGAAATCAGGAAATATCTCGTAAGTTTCTGGAAGTTTGTGGCTGTTTAATTTTCATATTTGTTACCGACATCATACAAGTCTGACACAGAGGATAAACAACTCCACAGCGAAAAACCGTCACAGGGGGAGAGATAAAACTTTAGCACATAAAACTTAGCGCTAGACTTTGACTTCCGTGTTTAAGGTGTTCTTAACTCTGGTAGGGTATGATAGATACATCGAGAAAAGTACTCCAAATAAACAGGTTACGTAATTTATATAGAGATTGACAAAGAGTCCTTACATTATAATTATTTCTATAGACAAAGCAATTTGACATCAACAGAAATAAAAAATATGCATCACTATATTTATTACGCACATCAATTAAAGTCTGAAGACCATTTATTTGAAAAATGACATGTCTGCAGATACAGGTTTAATAATAATTTTTGTATTTGAAGTAAATAGGAAATTTGTGTCTTGTGTTACACATGCGTTGGTTTTTTGTACTATTTTTGTAAGTAAACAGTACATACGTATTTAATAATGTTGTATATGGAAAAACGATTTTATATTTATTAAGTTTATTTAGTCACATCTTCCACCTGAGGTATATTTTTAAAACAAGTAAAAACACATTTACATATGTTATCTATACAGGGTGTGACGTGTATAATCTATAAAAATTAAACTAGTTTCCTGATGATATTTGTAATAGAAAAGTCATATACGAAAAAATTATATCTTCGCGTTTTTTTTATAAATTAAAGTACATGTATTCAACAAAAATGAAGGCCGACCCTGTGTTATTTATTAAAAACTTTGGAAATGTTTTTATGCGTCTCGAGATGCAACCTTATAATTTAAGTCGGCATAATCTAATACTAGTAATACTAAAAGAAGGTTAAGATTAGATGTCAAAAAATTTGTGTAGTCAATGATTTTGTATTTGTATTGAATTCATTATTCACTTAATTATTAAATATTAAGCATCGTCCATCGACCCATCAGTGTTAAAAAGTGAAAGATTCCAGACAATAATTTTTATTTTGTAATTCCAGTATAGTGACAGTGTAATTAAAAACGATATTCTTATTTCTTACTTTGCTTACTTCTTTAGTTTGTGCACAAACTAGTTTTAAAATGAACCGAGAAAACAATGTATTTACTATTTTCGAACGCGTCGATATGGTGTTAGTGTATGGTGCAGCCGGAGAAAATGATCTCGCGGCGACTAGGTTGTACCTGGAACGATGGCCATAACGTCACCCCTCATGTGCAAATACAATCCTACAGTGCGTTCAGCGGCTGCGAGATACGGGAAGTGTTATTCCTCGAGGAGGACGTGGTCAGCAAGTGAACCTTAATGTTGAAGATGCAGTGTTGGAAAATCTTGACGAAGACCCCACAATTAGTACTCGACAACTCGTACAGCAAGCAGAAACCTCATCTCGTACCGTGCATCGCATCTTAAGGCGCCAGCTGTTGCACCCCTATCATCTGCAACCAGTTCAACAGATTTTACCATCGGATTGTGATCAGCGAATGCGTTTTTGCAGATGGTTTTTATGGCAATGCGCCAATCATGTAGACTTTCTTGCTTATGTTTGGGTAACAGATGAGGCGACATTTATCCGTGACGAAGTAAATTTCCATAATATGCACATATGGGCCGATGAAAATTTTCTCAGGCGATTAGGGAAACTCATTTTCAACATCGGTTCTCGTTAAATGTCTGGGCTGGCATAATAGGCGATGTACTTTTGCTAACATTGGTATTAAAATGGCCAACAATATAAAGATACCTTATGACTTTTCTTCTCAAATACCGCCAATTAATAATTCATTGTTTTTAACGCCTGTTACAGAAAATGAAATAATATTACAAATAAATTCTTTGAAAAAAAATTCGGCTCCAGGTATGGATGCAATTACTGCCGAACTTATAAAGTCATCTCACAAGCAGATAGTTNCATTATCTAACTGTGATGTACACTTTCAAAATATGGATTTAAAAAATATGCTAAATGTCTGTTATTACATTTTATCGTGTTTTAGCTCCTACCTTCAATAATTCTAATTTCAATTTCAGCTTCCCATGTTAATAATTTTTTTTAATGTTTGATTCATATGAGTCTCGCGATTTCCAGTATAGATTAATAAATTGCTGTACATTTATTACACACCACAAACAAATTTTATAAGTTCCTTTGTACCCAGATTTAATTAAATATTGAATGTTTTACGTATTTTTTTTTTACATACATATTAATACTTGCCGAGAATTTTTTATAATAATAAAGTTTTACATGTGGCATAGGTATACGTTTCTTTATGTTATATGTTCTATTGAAGCGAAAAGATTTTGTGTCCGTTATGAAAACATATTCCTTGCTAAATTCTATTTCTGTTAAATTTTGTTGTGGTTAAGTAATGGAGCAATGAATTCTGTACTGCACAATTTATCCAGGCGGTAACATTCGTTTGTAAACTTCAAGGAATTATAAATATTTATTTTGGAACGGTTTCATAGACTTAAAGATCCGCAATGTGTTATTGTGTTGGAATGTACTCTCTCTTAGAACAGTTTTATTAGGTATTAAATAGTACAATGTAACAAATATCCATGTAAATGTTACAATAATAAAAATCGTTCAAAAACGTTTTTGAAAGTCAATGTTAAGCAAATAGCGTTCTGTTTTTAAGATGAATAAAATTTACTTTTGGAAGTGCAATTATGGCCCTGTTTCTTTAAAAATTCAATCCATGTCCCTTAACTAAATGAAAGAATTAGTGTATTAGTGTGAATCAAATGTAAATAATTATTTATCGCTTTTTGTCATTTGATACCACAATATTAATAATAAGAGTATATTTACGAGAAAAGACGAAAAGTTTGCCGTAACTGACATACCTATTTTTATATATTTTGACGGTTTAAAACAATTACAAAAAATAAAAAAAAATTATGGTTCCAGATCTTTATCCCCTTTTAGTTATTAACTTTTTTTATAACCTCTTTCTTTGTCTTTAACTTATGAAACGCCCTGTACATGTTATTGCACATAAAATTTTATTCTTAAGATCTACATATTTTATGTCAAACTCAAGTACTTAAGATTTCGCAGAAAGATAAAATTAGCCTATTCGCATTCACTCTTCTAGATTAGAGATAAAATAAGAATTACTTGTTGAAAATGTAGTGTTGCAGTTTTTTAAATTACATCAACTTAACGTCTTTTCGCTAGCGACATGTGGAGCTATTATTATAAGAAATTACTTGAGTCTTCGAGGAAGTGTATTGCCGTCGAGAAATTTTATGCCACTGTAGAATTTCTGTACAAATTCAAGGCAATTTCAGAACCGACAGTGAATTGCTGGGACGTACAAGAAGTTGAATGTGCGAAAAAATTTAATTCACTTTATCGCTCTGGCTTCTTTGTTTGGCCTTAGAAGCTTAGGATCATATTAGTACAGAGTTCTTGTTGTGACAATAGCAGTATATTTTCTGATTAATATTTTACAGAGTTCTTGTTGTGACAATAGCAGTATATTTTCTGATTAATATTTTATAATCGTACCTCATTAGTTAGTTTATTAGTTAAAAAAAGGACACTCTTTCAAAATACATCAAAATTAGTTGATTTAACTATTAACAGTATTTTATAGGCCAGGAAATATAGATACCTTTTTGACAAAATCCTAATATGTGTTGGATAGTTATATGGTTGAATTTTCCTGTAATTGTGATATGTAAGTATTGTATANTTTTATCTGTTTTCTAAAAGTAGGCCTAACACCTAAGATACAACGTTAAATAAGATTTAACAAGTATTATTTTTTTATACTTAGGTTCCTACATGATTGACGTGTAAAAGTTATGTATGTGTATGTGTTTTAAAGTTAGCCACATTAAACAATAAACAATTAAACTTGTTGGTCACTATTTATTTGAAGGACGACTAAATAGACCAACATTATGCTGACTTTTTGGAAAACCGGTTGCCTGAATTATTGGACGATGTGGCATTACAAGTTCGGGCACGCATGTTTTATGTTCAAGATGGAGCTCCTGCACACAGTACCCGAGAAGTAACGACACTTTTGAATGAAATGTTTCCTCAACGATGAATTGGACGTTTTAGCTCTGGCCGTGGCCACTTCGGCCACCCGATCTAACTCCAATAGACTTTTATCTTTGGAGTTACTTGCAGTCATTGGTTTACAATACTCCAATTGCTACCAGAGCTGGGTAATTCCTGGTGAAAAAGTAATTAGCAATTACAATTCCCTTTTTTATCCTGTAGTTGTAATTGTATTTAAGTACTTTTTTTTTATTAGTAATTTAGAATTGTAATTGCAGCAAAATTGTTATAGGAATTGTAATTTGTAATTATATTGTTTGAACTATCGAATTACAAATTACTTCTATAAGTACAAATACTTTTTCCAATTACAATTACTTTTTCTAATAATTATAATTACTTTTAAGATCATGCGTATTGCGTAATTGCGTACAGACTTGCAGACTTCTATTATTTCATTTGAGGAAAGCCTTGTGCCGCGTGAACAATAAAAAGTGATTTGGTGAATTAACCTCAGAATTAACAGAGTACATTTTATTTTATTATAATTATTATTAATTTAGAAAATATACGAAGTAAAAATATGTTGTCTATAGCATCAAGTTTTATAAAAATATATATTATGTATCTATGTGTTACTGCTCTTATTTTGAGTTGAGAAAACTTCTGGTTCGGTTACTCAGCCTTTCACTCGTACTTGTTCGATTCGTAATTTTTTTAATAATAATTATTGCTTTCCAGTCTACCCAAAACTACTGTATTCTATATTTTGCAAATNGTATTATCAAAACATAGTGTTCGTTAAATCGATTTTTCTCGAAAACGGATCGAGATACCGAAATGAAACAAGAGTAACAAGAGTACATAATTAATGGAAAAATGATAGCTCTTTCCTGTTTCAGGTTTTGAATCAAGTTTCATGTTAAATATACAGGGTAAAAAGTTATTAACTAAATTTTCGGTAAAATTGGTCATAAGTGTCGCCCTCTATAAGCATTGCTGAAATTGCAACAGGCATCTTATTCCTCGCTTAAAAAAATATAGTTTCACAAATTTTCAAGTTCCTAACCTACATATTTTCACAATAATCGCAAAAAAATGAATTAAAATTTTAACTTTCAACACCCTGTATTTGCGAAACTATCAACTTTCGGATAAGGCTTGTTTGCGCCAATGGTCACCATTTCACGTGTAGTATCTTCAGCTTTCGACTTTCCCATTGTTAATGAATCACCCTGTATAAAAAAAGTTTTATTTTGTAAATTATATTTATTGTTTAAATTTAACAGTTTTTTAAGAAAGGTAAAACTTAAGAAATAATTAAAAAAATCAAATAGTCTATATGTATTTGTAATAATTAATAATTATTATTAAATAGGTTAATAAAATAAAACATAATTTGACTTCTATAAAAATTAAAATTAAATATAATCTGACATATTTTTAGAAAAATTATTATTATATTTTTTGTTTTGTAAGACCTGAAAATGAGGTGTAAAGTTTGACCTCGAAATCGGGAGTCTTTTAAAAAATAAAGGTATGGTGAGAAAATTATTTCTTATTTCTGAAATAAGTTACAAAGGAAATAAATAGTTGGACGCGACATTTTATTTCGGCAAGCTGAATTTATCATTATAGATGCTAAATATTATGTATAATAACATATTAGTTTCCGCAGTCATAAAAATGTGGGTGGTTAATTGTATAATTTTTACGTAAATTCACGTTTTTGGCTTATAACTTTTTTCCGTTCATTTCCACGAGAAAAGTACTTTTTTTCATATTGACTTTTGAATTAAACATTTATAAACTGCGTTATTATTACCAGAACGTTTTGGCATCGCATTGTCTCATTCCTTATCACTGTCTAATAACTCACACGAAATCTGGAATCGGTAAGTTGAATAGTTTACAAGTTATGGCCTTATAAACAAATTAACTAATTATTTATTTTTTAACCTTAGTTGCAAAATGAAATATACGACGCAAAAGCGTGATATAGGTAGTTATATATTATTACATATTCGGAAAGATTATGAAAAGAGCTTTAGGTTAAAAAAAAATCGTCAAGGTTCGTTGAAAAACAAGGGAAAAGAATTTTGAAATTTAATTGAATTTTTGTGACAGGTAAATGTTTTTTTTTAACAAAAATTGTAAATGGTACAAATATTTCATATTTTATTTTTAGGGTTAAAACAAGTTAAAATAATAATACTTGCGTAAAAGTCAGTAAAAATAGTCACCATATTTCAAATGAAACTGGTTACACAAGATACATACGTTATGTTAAGGGTGGTAGGTACGTCGGAACTTTGATTTGAGATATATAAAAAATATACTGTTCTTAAGCGGACTTTTATGTGATATGTGGAGGTGAATTTATTGGAAACTGATAGGTAATTACAGGGAAAAGGGGGTATTTCGTTAAGAAGATTTTATTCAATACATCAGGGATCGCATTATCTCGATCGTAGACGCAACAGTTTGTCACTGCTTATTGTAAATAGAATCATTAATTTTGATGCTAAGATTGAGAGATTTTTAGTTAACAGTACCAATCGTGCACTGTTGCCTAAACATTTATAAAAGCTCTGTACTTGATCAACACGAATCCCTCACGGTTATCAGCGAAAACTTTAGGATAGCCGAGCAAGCAAGCAGCTAGAATTTTTAAACTTTGAACAGTAAACGCATCAGTTAAAAAATGTTGCTTGTATTACTGTTAACAATTAAATATTGGAATTAACTAAACTTTAATTGTTGATATCTTGGAGAAAAACGGTCGTATCGAAATAAAAATAAATGGAAATTAAATGGGAACAAAAGTATTCTAAGCTAATGAACACATATTGAGCAGAAAATATATGTGTGACATAAATTCAAAAACATGTAATTATGTCTTTTTGCCGTTTTAAGTTTCAATGTTGCGAACTTCTGACATGGTGGAGGATTTTTATGGTTGATTCAGATTTAGGGCGAAACATTACGTCAGAAAACAATATCAAATATAAAAGAGCCGCGTGGTTTTGTAATATGATATCAAATTTGGAATAGTATTAATCAAATTAACAAAAAAGTTCTTCAAAAATATTATAATTTTTTTATAATTACCAAACCATACCATACCAAAGTCGAATCTATATTACACTTTTTAACGAGAAGTCTGCTTCAAACACTTACATTTTATGTTTTTTTTACAGTTTAAATTGTTGTGTTGCATATACCTAACATCTTTTTCCCAGTGTAATAATGATATGGTGATATTTGAATGGTAATAACTAATGAGTGCTACATAATTTCAATGCCCTTATAGACTTTTTATGGAAGAGTGAAGTAATCAAATCGTTTCCTTTGTCGCTGACATCTATTTCAGCCGAGTTTCAGTCTTTGGTAGTTTAATCGTTGCTTACACTTCTACTACAAATAGCGGCAGCTGTGTCGCCACTTCAAAGCGATGTTATGTCTTGGGCTTCACGATAACTACCGTATTTTGTTTTTGAAGTAATTTGTTAAGTTAGCAGGCTAATTTTTAACGTAAATCACCAAGGTTAAAGTAATTATGGGCGAGGTCTGGCGTTTAGTCTAAAAATAAAATGGGCAATTACTCACAAATATTGCCTTAATATTTAGGCCTCTTTATTTACTCTAGAATACATAAAGATTTTTTATGGTGTCGTAAAGAATGTAAGTTAAAGTCATCGTATTTTTAAAGTAAGGCTTTTTAGGTATATTGTTGCACGAAAATGTATGGTATGTTCTCCAAGAATTTATGTACTACGAAGGTATTTATGATTACGTGAAAAAATCGTAAGAATTTCCCAACTGAAACATGTCTTTAAGTTATAATGGAGAGATAGATCATACGGAATTGTTTTACGTCAGTATGTTGAGTTGCAATTTGATTATTATATTTCTTCCAAGCATTCAACATTTATATTATTTTAGATCAAAAGTCTTAATCAGTCAAGGACATAAACCATTTCTTTTTGAGATATGTGGTGTTGAAGTTTAAAAAAATATTGTATATGTTTGAATACAGAACAATCATAAACGATTACAACCCACGTGATCAGTGATTCTGTTTGGAATAGTAATTTTATTTCCTTTGCTTCGGTAATTAAATTTTGGTAAAATTTAAAATTATTATTAAATCAGTAAAATCAATATTAAATCGAAACACAATTGGTGTAATTTTTTTCGAGATTTTATTCAACCAATCAGCGATCGTATTATTTCAAGCGTAAACGTAAACGTTGGTTATTGTTCATTGTAAACGAATCGTTAATACTGGCGACACTAAGATTTAGCGATGTTTAGATGACACCAGCCGTGTAGTTAATATTGGTTGCCTAAGCTCTGGGGTCATGTGGCTTGTAATCATTTGTGAAGGTACCTACTGTATATCTGGTTTGAGAAAAATTCGACGAAACTTAGGCTAATTATGTCATTAAAGACAAAAATTTACAAAGGTGGTAAAAAAATTTGACAATCAATGTCGGATATTACTTGGATCACGTATATGACATATTTAGAAAATATTACAGAAATATTTTACATGAAACTGTCGGTCAATAAAATTATTTATATAAATCGTATTGTGTTTTTGGAAAAAAAAATATTTATAACCTGGAAACCTCTTTTTTCAAGTAGGTAATTCAAGTAGGTATTATTGATAATAAGTAAGTGGCTTATCGACGAGGGCGGATCTGTCGAAATATCCCATTTCTTGGATATAAGAGGGGGCAAGCTAATTTTTGCTAGAATATCTTTAGTACGACTCACACAATAAATGTGTAGATCCCTAGATCTGGGCGAGGTCCGGAACATTTTCAAAATTGCAAAAATGCTTCCTATTTTATCTGAGTTTTTTAATTATATCTTGGAACCTATACATTTTGGAAGAATATTGAAGAGGAGAAAAAGTTCTAGAATTGAATTTTGCATAATTTACTGTAAGTTAAAAATGTTTAAATTTATTACCGATGTTGCAAAATAGCAATAATTGATGAAACAAAGGCAAAATAATCAAGTTTCTTGGATAGTTTTTTTAAATATTTAAATTTTTTCACATAGAAAAGACCTTTCAAATGGTTTTTGAAAAATTGAAATCGGTTGATTAGGACGGCCACAGTAAATTTTTAAAGTTAACACTCTTTTTTTTATTTTTAAACAATTAGATTACATTTATCAATTTGAAATTTAGTTTTTTTCAAAAATTTTTATTTTAAAGTACCCGGAAAGACGCTGCTTTTTTTAAATTCCGTTTATTGGTTCTCGAGCTATAAACGGTCAAATTTTATCGGCATTTAGGGTTAATTTATAAACAATTTAGCAATAATCTATGACCCAGTGGCTTCGTTTTTCCGAGTTCTAAGCTGGAAAAATTTTTCATATCCATAAGTAATCGGCAACATAGATAAATCATCGAAAATGCTGTCGTTGGCAGGCGCGAAACGTGACTCAGAACACGAACAGTGGGGGAGGCGGCTTTCGCTCTGAGTTCGGAGGTTCTAAATGTGAAGGTACGAAAAAAATTGCATTATTTAGGCTTCTAATGGACCAATTTTGATCTTTTTTTTAATTCAATGTCTAGCGAGCCAAGGAATTCGAATATCGTAATGCCAACTGTCTAATTTGCACATATTTTGTTATAAACAAGGTTTACTATTTATGCATCAAATATACTGTATATTTTAGCCTATGCTATTGTACTTTTTCAATGAAAAAATTTGTTTGCGTATATATTTCAACACTCTAAATATGAATATATTTAGTTATAATTACCACAATTATTATCTTGTTTAATCAAATAAAAACATTTTCTTTTATATTTGGAAATTATTATTTTTTTGTTAAATACAGATAAAATTAAGAAATAGTACTTTAAAATCATAATTTTTGAAAAAAACTAAATTGCAAATAGATAAATGTAATCTAATTGTTTAAAAATAAAAAAAGAGTGAAAAAACTTTAAAAATTTACTGTGGTCGTCCTAATCCATCGATTTCAATTGTTCAAAAATGATTTGTAAATTTGAGCGGTCTTTTCTGTGTGAAAAAATTAAGATGCTTTATTTGAGGCTGTGCAACATTTTGAAAATTCGAAAATTTTTTGAAAAAAATTTTGCGAAAACTATCGAACCTATTTTAATGAAATTTGGCGTGTTATTTTATTATACTCTAAAGTTTTTTTTACAAAAATTAGAATTCCGTCGGAGCAATTAAAATATTTTTAAAAAATTATCCAAAAACTTGATTATTTTGCCTTTATTCCATAAATTATTGCTATTTTGCAACATCGATAATAAATTTAAACATTTTTAACTTACAGTACACTGTGCAACATTCAATTTTTTTTCTCTTTAATATTCTTCCAAAATGCATAGCAAGTAAAAAATTAGAATAAAATATGTATTTTGCAATTTTGAAAATGTTCCGGACCTCTCACAGTGGGATTGGACAAAATTCTCGTCACTCGCCAATTTTCATCGTCTCGTCGTGATTTTTTTTAATAATCTCCTGGCAATCTAAATTTTCATATTCCGGAGAAGTTTTTTCGAAAAACCCTTTTCTTCTTTTTTTTTTTAATGCTTAGCGAGCGCCCCAACTTCAATGTCGAAGAAAAAATTTTTAAATACTCAATGTTCAGTTGTAGAAAAAAATGTTTAAAAAGCATCTGCTATTAATAAAATTGATTATTATGACCCTTGATGATAATCTGATGTTTTTTCTTCAAAAACCGAACCTCAAAATTATTAGTTCTAACCTAAATGCCTTAAACGAAATTTACATCGGAAAAAAAGTTTTTTTACATGCCAAAAGTAGATTCAATAGAACCCTATGTAACATGTTACACCCAAGCCATGAATTTGAATCTAAAAAACCTAACCTCAAAACCAACATTAACTAATTTTAAACTCACAAAAAAAATTAAAAATATCTTTATTGTACAGAGATTCGATCAACAATTTTTCCGAGAGCACACACTTTGTACCATACTGTACCCAAATCTGACACCTTAACCCAAGAACCTAACCTCAAAACTGGTAAGATTGTCAAATCAAATCATTAGAGTGAAAAAAATTGACACAAAATTATTTTCTTTAGTAAAAAGTATAAATGTATTGGATTTAGATAATATTTGATTCTCCTAACTCCGGAATTTGAGGTTAGTTTAGTCTATCAGGCTTCATTGCAAATTTGATAAATGGTTAGTAATAATAAGCCACAATAATGTTTTACAAACGTTTTATTGCTATGTAGATGTTTTTATGGTTTTTTTGTAGCAAAAAAATTCGAGTTAAACAAAATTTCAGGGTCTTTAGGTTATGTTTTCAGTTTTGACTAAAGGTTTGGGCGATCGCGATGATGAACACTCAACAAAAATACATTTATACATAAGACAAAAAATGCAAAAGAAAAAAAATATTTTTAATTACCTACTCTAAAAATAATATCAAAGTTATAAAAAAATATTTAGTTAGGATATCCTGCGTTGCCACTTAAATAACTGAATCAAATTAATACATTTTATTCAAACAATAATTACATTAATTAAAGCTGCACAAGCTATAAACATAAGTAAGAGTTATAATATGTATTTATGTACTAACAATAGATTGTACTTGTTAATTATATGGTAATTTTAGAATCTTTTTTGAAGTTTCATACTAGATTACCTTACATATTGTTTAAGTAGCTTCTCTTTATTTAAAATAGCAAAGTATCGAATTTTAGAAAGTCGAAATGAAAGAAAATCTAAAAAATCATAACATTTTGAGGCAAAAAGAATGAAAAGTAAGTAGAGGCTTAATCGAAGTTTTTGAAAACTAAAAGTTTCTATGTTTATTTTTTTATAGACTTTGTCCTAAAAGATTTGGAATGTTCTTGTAAGAAAATCGTAAAGAGGCAGAGGGTGTGACAAAAACCTAACAATACGTAAGTATTCGTCTGTGTCTGTAAAGTTAAAGTAATATTAAAGTTAAAGGTTATATCAAATTGAATCCGAGCTCAGAACTATCTGACTTAGAACTCCGTTGAAAATAGAGAACGGCAACTACCCCATCGATTTTCTGTCTTTAAGCAGAACATGCAGCAGTAAAAAGTTGTCCAAGCTAAATTCAGTTAAACAAGACATCGACAAGGTGCGACTGGACTGCAAATAATGGTCCTCTGGGAGCCTTCAAGTCAGATGGAGTTAATGTTATATTTGGGAATAACGCAAAAATACTGGCAAAAGAAGTAGCCAGACCGAAACAGTCCCTTGCCATGTGTCTCCTCTCTTAAATAATCTTTCGTCGACGAGACGGACATTTTCAGTTTGCGCTGGATTTGCGGTCGAGAGATTCAGCTTTATGACTCCAACTTATTTTTGTACGCCTTTATTTTCTTACATTTACGTACACATTACATTCATACTCTGTAAGATCGTGAAACAACATTTATTGTACATAAATCATTAACCGCAATGGCAATATTTATTTATTTATTTATTTATTTATTCATTCTTTTATTTATTTATTTAGAAATTACAATATTCAACGGGACAAAGCCCCAATTACAGGAAGGTAAAACAGAAAACCTTAACTAAATTTAAAAAGAAAAAGAAAAACTAACATTAAATATAAAAATATAAGTGCTACACAAAATAGAGCAATTAAAATATAAAATCCAGACAAAAGAATTTATAGTATAAAGAATAACAGACAAATAAAACAAATAAGCTAACTAACACATACAAGATAAGGATTACATTTGCTTGACAAACAATTTTGTTATGTCATTCATAGAATAAAAAATATATATCAAGTCGATCTTCATACTTTTGATAATTGGAAATCCTTTGATATAGAGGAGATGCTATTAGTAAATTGGAACGAGGTGTGGCTAATTGTAAAGCAGAGTAAAATCTAGAATTAAGTCTAGGAACGTGATATAAAATCCTTGAGGCTAACGAGTCTGCATTTAAAGTGTTATTTACAATTTTAAAAAGGAATATAATTGAAAACATACTTCGCCTACGACAAAGACTATTAAAATTAAAACAAGAAAGCAATAATTCTTGAGGTGTACCACGAGGTATCCATCTACAACTAATGAAATGAATAGTCTTTAAGAATCTCCTTTGTACTTTCTCAAATTGAATATTATAAGTATTATAAATGGTACTCCAAACATCCGATGCATATTCAAGTTCGCAATGAACAAAAATGCTGACAGGGTGTTAAAAAAAGAGTGTAAAATATTTAAGGAGGTAATAGTATGAACCAAAATAAGCAGAAAAGTCTCAATAAACATGGGTCCGCAAAGTAACGGTTGCGGAGATATGGAATGTTTTATGTTTTTAGCCCCTTTTTTTATTTTGCAAAAACGTTGTGTATTTTCTTATAATAGTTGGTTGATGTTTAGTGAAATAAACAGTGCGTATTTGACAGTTCTTCTCAGTGCACAAGTTTTCTTTCGCTATGGCTGGTTACTCTAACGCAGAATTAACAGACATGCATTTCATGTATGGTCGTGCTAATGGGAACGCCACCGAAGCGCGACGTCTTTATGTTGACGCTTATCCAAATCGCCAGATTCCTTCACAACGCATGTTTGGAAGAATTCACCAAAGATTGCGTGATACCGGTTCCTTGAGCAAACAGTGCCATTTATCCGGAAGACCAAGGTCGGTATCCACTCCTAGAGCAGAAGAAGAAATTCTAGCACTGGTAGAGCAGAATCCAGGTACGAGTGTGCGGAGAATATCAGCCGAGGTAGGAATTAGTGGTCCTCTTGTTTGGAGAATCCTTCACGAGCAACTGCTTTATCCATACCATGTGCAACGAGTACAGGCCTTAAATCCAATAAATGATCATCAAGCACGTTTGGTTTTTTGCCGCTGGTTTCTACGTCATGATGCTGAAGACCCTCGTTTTCTTGCAAACATTCTTTTTACTGATGAGGCCGGGTTCACAAGAAATGGAGTGTTTAATTTTCACAATACGCATATTTGGGCCGACGAAAATCCTCATGCTCTAATAGAATCTGGACATCAGGCACGTTTTTCATTAAACATTTGGATGGGTATTGTAGGTGACAGGTTTCTAGGTCCTGTTGTTTTACCAAACCGATTAACAGGCGCTGCTTACCTCAACTTTCTGCAGAACACACTGTATGAGTTTTTGGAAGACATTCCTTTGAATCAGAGGCAACAAATGTGGTTCCAGCATGATGGTGCTCCAGCTCATTTTTCCATGGCCGTTAGAGAGCATTTACACCAAACTTTTCCACATAGATGGGTAGGAAGGGCCGGACCTGTTTTATGGCCTCCAAGATCGCCTGATCTGAACCCTCTAGATTTCTTTGTTTGGGGATATTTGAAGACATTAGTGTATGGTACTCCTGTAAATAGCCTGGAAGAGCTGCAGCTACGGATTAATCAAAAGTGTCAAGAAATCCAAACCAAGGAGGGTGTTTTCGAAAGAGTTCGAATATCGTTGAGACGAAGATGTCGTGCCTGCTTGGAAATGGACGGAGGGCACTTTGAACATCTTCTGTAACTTTTTGTATTTGTTTGTTAAAAGCTTCCTTTGTCGGTTTATTCCTAATAAAATAAAATGTTTGGAAAACGAATAGTGGTCCATATCTCCGCAACCGTTACTTTGCGGGCCCATGTTTATTAAGACTTTTCTGCTTATTTTGGTTCATACTATTTAAACATTTTTTAAAACACCCTGTATATGTATTTAGAACCTTTACGTTCTGATAGTCCTCAGAATTATGCAAAATAACACCTAAATTCTTATAAGCAGATATGGTTATAAAACTAATGTGCGCCTCAAACGTGTATCAAATGTAACACCAAGGTCAGTAAATTGCGTAACTCTATTTAAAAAAGATTCACCAATTTTATAACCAAAATCTAGATTAGTTTTGCTTCGACTGTAAGACGTAATTTTATTTTTGCTTACATTCAGAGGTAGATTATTACATGAACACCAACTGTGTAATCTGTCAAGATTAGCTTGTAATCTAATACAATCAGTGGAAATTTTAACTTTCAAGAACAATTTCAGGTCGTCCGCATCAAGTAAATAGTTGACATCGAGGCAATCAGTTAAGTTATTAATAAAAATAACAAACAACAGTGACCCTAGGATTGACCCTTGCGGAACTTCTGAAGATTGATGAGATTTACATGATTTGTGCCACGATACGGCACAAATTAGTACCTATTACTAATATAAGATTTAAACAGATATAATAGAGCAGGGGATATACCAATTTTAAATAAATAAATAAATAAATAAATATGACTCCAATTTCAATGTTAATAAATTATGATCAAGCGGTATATACAACATGAACCTGACTTCCTGCATCCAAAGCTTCAGCAATAAATTGGGTTTTCTCAAGTAGATTTGAGGTAGTTGAACGACCACTCATAAATCCACGTTAGTATGGAGATATTGATTTTTCAATGTGAAAATAAAGTCGATTGTGTAAAATTATTTCTAGGATTTTTGAGAAGTTACTTATAATAGTTATGTCGTTCTTAGTGCCTTTTTTATAAACGAGGCATATTCGCGACTGTTTCCATACTTGTGGATATTCTTTATATGTAATTATAGAATTGAATATGGTTTTTAAAGGTTTTGCGAAAATTATTTTAGTCTTTTATTAAAAACGCAAGAATTAAATCAGGTCCCATTGTAAAATTACCCTTCATTTTATTAATTGCTTGTATTATGTCATCTTCGGTAACCTCAAAAATGCTAAACTAATGCAAGATTTAACTTCAGTTATTATTTCTCTAAAACCATTGTAATCATCAAATGCTATTTGTAGATTTATATTTACGCCAATGTTTATTTTTCAATTTAATTTTATTAATAATTTTTCCGTTAAGTCAAACTGGATAGTGTTCATAAGATTCCTTCATTACAGTACGTATTTGTGTAACAATAAATTTAGTGTATTATAAAATTCGACTAGCATAATATTATCTACACTATTTAAACTGGATAGATATGATACTGACTGCAGTATTAATAATCTCCTCATATAATAAAATAGAAAGTACACTTTTTGTAATTTAAATGTGTCTATTTTCAAGTGGAAACGCATTATCATTGGCAGATGGAATTGCAGATGTGACAAGTGCAAGATGATGATCATCCTCATTCAAAAGAGGATCATCCGTTCTAGAAGTAACACAATCATCAAAGTTACTACAAATTAAGTTAAGGATTCTATAATGTTTATTTAAAATTTGATTCTTTTGAGTTAAATTAAAAAATTGCATAAAATTATTTAACGACTTATTAAGAGACCATTGGAGGTTTGACGTATAAGGAATATTAGAATCACCTAAAATTAAAATATTATAATGTAAAATGTAATAAAGTGATTCAACGGCATCAAATAAAATATCGTATGTATCACATAAACTTTCCATTTACATTTATTCCTCGCATTGTGTTTGCTATTGTAAAAAAAAACTTCACGAAGTTTAATAGAGATAAAGTGTGTTTAACAAATGGGGGTAATTACCTAGCACGAGAAAATAGGGAAAGGCGGAGGTTGGATAAAAGCAGATGAATCTGGAAATGCGGAATCTTGCACATTTCGTCGAAGTGGAAAATATTTTAGATGATTGGTTTACCGTGAAAAACTTTTATAAAAGTTTATGAAATCACCTTTAAATCTCTTTAAAGTGTTTTCTGCGAGCTAGGCAAAAGCTCTGCGAATTCAGTTTAAGGTTTTTTATCTAACAAGTTTGCAAGTGTTATTTGCCCGCACGTCTGATCTTTTTCTGCGAAAAAAGAAAACTATTGTAATAATGGTTGATCTACGATCTTTTCAACTAGCGCCTAGCTAATACTAAATCTTTCTCAAAAAACTTTCTGTTTATTTCAAAATTCGGTACTCCGAACAAGTTAATCATTCCTTTTCTTTCTCGTTTCCTTTAAATAGTCCAGAAATTAAGTTCGTATACAGTATGTCCATAAAGTATCTACACTTGATAAAAAGTTTTTCTTGCATCTAAAATGAGATTGCCATGGTGAAAGATAACATTTTATTTATGGGGTGAAAATAAAAATTTTGGATGTGTCATCAGAGTAAACTACATACCTCTATTTTCACTCATTTGAAAAGTTCACTAAAATAAGTTGTTTGGAATTAAAAAAATGATTATTTACAAAACAAAACACTCATTTTGGATATTTTAGTACATAATAAAACTATATGTCCTTGTAAAAATATATGACCCGTAAACCATATTTCCGAAGAAACTATGTACTAAAATATTATTTTTAGATGTGAAATACACCATATATTTTCTTTCAGTGAAGGTTTGCCACATATTTCGAGGATCATTTACTTTTCCCAGCATCGAAAGGATAATCTTTTCTTTCCAGTGCTGAATTTAGAAACCCTATTTTCTTATAAATACATTTATTTATTATTATAGCTCTTGTTTCTTTCCGTCAATATTAATACTCATATATTTTAGGGAACCAATCTTCAATTTCTCATCGAGGCTTATACCCGTTCATTTATCTCAGTCTAACTGAAAATTGGAAAAAATAGTTTTTTTACTGTGGTAACAGAAAAGAGATATTATGTTAAACTGATAGTTAATAGTTAATAAAAAGAGAAAATTATTTATTATCACTTCTATAAAAAAGTGTACTATTCAATGGTAATGATAATACCTGTAAGGCAAGGACTTCTTAAATGAATAAATAAATATATAAAATAATGAATATATAAAAGTAGGTACACATGTAACGTTAAATCGTAACGATTTATTTATACTCTCACGGAAAAGTCTTACTTTAGTTTTTTGAAAACATCATTTAAGTATTTATCATAATAATGTGAAAATTGAATAATTTATTTTCGTTATGTTCAAAATATTTACTGTCCATGGTTAAATGATTGTTTATATAAAAAAAATAAGAAACTAAATAATTTGACAGTAAACATATTGATTTTAATTGAAAAAGCACACGAAAAATTGGCCTGTTCTTTTGGTCGGACCATTTTACTGTTATCGTTTCCTTCTTTGTATTCCTTCTCAGCTTCCTCTTCTTCTTCCTCTCGAAAGTTTTCTTCGTTAAATTAAGTGGGAAAAGGTATCAGGTGAATACGTAGCAGACTACTGTTGGATGTTGAAAAGAGAACGTAAGATTAGAAGTAAAAAGAGAAAACGGAACTCACTACATGGATCTTTGGAAATGCAAAAAAACACTGAACATTTTTATTCTAAATCACATGTCTGGCTGGTATATTCATGAAATATCATTTTTCATGAATTGAGTATTCATTTTTTCAAATTTGATGCGTGCTCGTGTTAAACTGACTCGTGTTCAGCATGTCCAAAAATATAGCGGTAAGGTTATGGAAGCCAGTATATGAATCAGCTTCTCCCAAGACGTCGCAATCCTTAAGCATATTCGGAAATAACCCATTATTTTTGGACTTTGAAGGACATTTTCTGGAAAACAGTTGGTGCTGGCGTGAAACTGATTTCAGATTCTTGTTCAACGGGTACGAAAACAAGAAAATCATAGTCTGTTCAAAAGTACAAATCAGTTTCTTTGTGTTTAAGGAGTGAATGTGCTTAATTATAGATGAAAGTGAAAATAGAATTCATACTTGTTTTATTACTGAAAATGTATTATTGTTGCAATAGATTAAAAATAAATAAATAAAAAAGAAAATAATTGATTTTAAATATGTTAGCTAACTCATGGAAGATATTTATTGCTACTATTAGGTTTAAATACCGAGTGGAAAGTGTAACTGGAACAAATTCTGTAACTTAATAAATGAAGGTTTGTCGTAAAATTCCTGAAACACGTCAATTTTTAATTTCAATAGGGCCTATTACAAAAGGTTTGTTTATTTGTTTAATTAGCAACCCCCCAACTTTTTTAAATTAAAGGGTATGTTGATTAATTGTATTGTTGTATTTTAAAGCTTTTTCAATTGCAAATAAAGTTACGTATTTTTCTCTTACTTTTTATAAGCACTGGAAAAAAAGTGAAACCAGGAAATATTAACTGAAACTACTTAAAATGCAAAAATTTTCAAAGTGCCCTCCACCTTGTTGCTGACAATACCGTAATCGAAAAAAAGCATTCCGAATATTTTGTAACATTTCCTGCGTTACTTGCCTGATTTCAACCCTGATTTTTTGTTGAAACTCGGCGTTGTCATTAGGTTTAGCAGCGTAAAAATTGCTTTTTAGATATCCCCATAAAAAATCTAATGGGGTAAGATCGGATGATCTTGCTGGCCACTCGGTTGGGCCCCTTCTTCCAATGCACCTCAAGTATTTCCTTATATTATTTTTTTCCGACATATTGCTTATAAAAGGTAACAAAAATTAATCAACCTACCATTCCATTTAAAAATAGTTGGGGTTTGCTGCAACCCCCACATAAATAAAAAATAAACAAACCTCTTTGTAATATG
The DNA here is from genome assembly GCF_000390285.2 of Anoplophora glabripennis. Classification (NCBI taxonomy): domain Eukaryota; kingdom Metazoa; phylum Arthropoda; class Insecta; order Coleoptera; family Cerambycidae; genus Anoplophora; species Anoplophora glabripennis. Next base: position 169,622 of record NW_019416335.1, on the reverse strand, counting down.
CCTATAACCTCTATTAGACCAGGCTGGATCTGTTTTGGTGTAGACGTTTTATATAGTATCGCTAATTTTTGCTTTAATTTAATAATTTCACCATGCGCGCGCTTCAAAACTTATTAATAAACAAATAGTGAAAAAATTGGAAAAATCCCATTTTTTTCTCTTTTTTTCAACACATTTCAAAAACTATTCATTTTAGGGAAAAATATTCGTAATTAAATTTTACACCTGATATACCTATTTTCAAATACAAAAATACAACATGATTATTGCAAATATAGCAAAAACAACAAAAAAAAAAGTAAAAAAATTACAATACTTTTGCGATTTTTTTAAAAGTACTTATAGGTAGGATCTTCATACTTGGCCAAAAAAATCTTTTTTGATATAATAAAATATCACACCAATTTTCGTTAAAATCGGTCTTATAGCTTTCGAGTAATAATTTTGCAATCCAGATTTTCGAAAAAAAATTTAAATTTTTGCAAATTTAACTGAGCTTAAATTAAGACTTCTAGATACTTGAAAATTTTATCACATAAAAAAGGCCACTCAAATTTTAAAATACGTCCAGAGAAATTGAAATCTGTTAATTAGGAGAGCCGTTGTAATTGTTTAAAGATATGCGTAATTTTTGCGCTTATAAACAAATAGAATAACTATAAATTCATTATAATTATTTTTTTTTAATTATGCTTTTAAAGTACTCGGAAAGACGCTTCTTAAAAAAAAAACGTTTTGATTCGTTAATTGGTTCCAGAGTTATAGTCGATCAAAGTTGAACGGCATTTGTGGCGTAACTACGAGGTTTGGAGGACTGTTTTTTAAACAAATACCTTCGTGCAACCCATACAAAATGTCAATTAAAATTATTGGACGAATTATTGGTAGTGGTGGGGGGTTCAGAGCTCGGCTACTCCGGCAGACTCGAAATTGAAATCGTGCGTCCAAAATAGCGCCGCGCTTAAAAATTTTGATTATCTCGGCTTTTAGTAGTCCGATTTTGATGTTTTCTTTTTAAATCGATGTCTCGCGAGCTGAAAAGTCCAGATATTGCATTTTCAAATGCGAACTATTGTTAATTATCGACCTATTAACGTATTGATAATTACTACTTTATTTTAGAGCCATTAAAGCAAAAATTAGCGATAAAACATCCATACATGGGTGTTTTGAAATATATCGCCTGGTCTATATTTATTAAGTTACTGAATTTGTTCCAGTTAAACTTTCCACTCTGTATAGAGTGGGTACTTGGTAATTTTTCTTTATCATTACCTAACCGTGACGCAAGAAGCGCTGTTTTTTACACATTTTTTGCATACTATTGTCTGCGCACTTATTATGCGAAAAGAGTGTGCCTACGACGCTCCTAAAAAGTATGAACTTCGCGTTGGTGTAATTTTCGCAACTAAAAGTATAAAGCGGCGCCCCCAGATACTAATACACTCCGTCTCGCTTGTAAACCCTCCCATAATTAAAGCAGATACCCCTGCAAATCCAAACCGGCCTGTATTACGTCTAAAAGCTTTTTACGCAAACCGTTTTTATACAACTCCCTGGGCCGGAAGGCCCCGAGCCTTATTTTGGGTTAAGTGCCAAGATTGTGCGTCAAAAACTAAAAGATAATATGTCACAGCCGTAATTGATGGTCTCGATGAATGCCAGGTAATCGTGTCGGCGATATCGGATTCGGGAAACGGAAGCGGGCCACGGCTCCCGAATCGGTTAATGTAGTGTAAATTATATGCACTGCGATTTAGCTAAGGCATTCACGGGCAATTCATTTGGTGAAGAGCAAATTGAGATCGGGAGACAGGTCAGTTGCGGGTGATGTAACTATTATTAACTTTTAGGCTGGGGATATACGGACGTTCAAATATTGGAGGCTGCGTCAGACGTAATGGTATTTTAAGGGAAAACTCTTAATTGATGTGAAAATTGAATATACACACCACGCTAATACTCATTAAACAGTTTGTTAGTTAGGAAGCTCCTGAGGCCCAATCCCAAGTCAAATGTGGAAACAAAAAGATCTCTTTGTTGCAGCTGTTTTTACGTAGTCAAAGGTGAAATCAAGAATATAGAATGTTCCTCTGAATAATTGCATTATTTGACAATGTAAACATATTGTCGCGGACCGGGTTCGATCACGAGTTATTGCAAATATAGGAAGGTAAATATAAAAAAATTGAGAACGCGAGACGATCAACAGCAGATGACAGCATTGACAGCGGAGAGGAGATTTATCGAATTTTGGTTGTCACACCGCGTTATTTGCAATTAATTTGGAAGAAAACATAGAAGAAGAGCGGAAATTAGTTGCAGATCGTGAACTGCATCGTCTGGAAATCGAGACTAATGACCAAGAGACTCTATCGCGCGATACCGGGTGTAAAAAACTTACTTGACCACGAGTGCTCTTGCAAACAAGTATTAAGACATTGTGTACTTACCAGTAATATACATTTTGTGGAGACTTGTGTCTTTTCCTGGGAGAAATCCTGTCAATTCTGAACTTATACCATCATCAGTGGTTCCTAATAGTAGTGGGTTTTGTTAAGAAACTAATAGTACGATAGTAATAGTGAGGAAAGACTTTTAATAGAGCTAGAGATTTGTAAGCAGTCCATGCATAGAACTATAGACGAAATAAAATTAACCGGTCTAGTAACGTATACTTTGCTTTTTAAGTATCCCCACAAAAAATAATCTAGGGGTGTCAAATCAGGCAATCTGGCTGGCCACTCAATCGGCCCCCTTCTCCCTATCCAACAATTTAGAAGATTTAAAAGCAAGAATTCGTCACGAGATACATCGTATACCTCCTGAAGTTATTGATAATGTCCAAAAAGAATTTATTAATCGTCTTGGCTACTGTCAGGCAGCCAACGGTGCACAATTTGAACATTTAATTTAGTCGATTTTTACATAATTATTATAATTTTCAGTATTGTGAAAATTAAATTTTAAAATGTTGAAACATTATTTTCTTGAAATTTTTGTTATGTAACACCATAATTTTTCATGATGCGTATGTAGAATGACACGCTCTTTCAAAAGGCATGGTCAAAATTGGGGGTTGCTATTTAAAAAAATTGTCGATGACGTCATATCTCGAACAACGATGACGTCACAAATATGGGTCGTATGTCAAAAAGTGCCTTTTTTAAAAACAAAATCGACGTGCCAGGGGATTTTTTCGAAAACTTCTCAATTTAAAAAATAATGAATTTATTCGTTACTTTTCGAAAGCACTAAAATCATATAATAAATACAATAAATATAGTTTTATATAGTGGGTAATAATTTACGTTACTTTTATAAAATTTCAATCCTTAAAACTCCCCCTTAGTGATAAAAATATAAAATTAATAGTTTCTTTGACCTTAAAATATTTTTATAGCGAACATATTATAGATAGAAATCTTTTCAATAGTTTATGGTATTATAAATAATTTATTACAATATATCAACCCTTAAAAAACTACCCCTATTAACAAAATATTAAAAAAAAAATAGTTTTTAACAGTTTGAAATGATTTGATAGTACAAACAGGATAAATTAAATTCTTTTACCTGTTTATAATACAATTTATAATTTATCGTGTTGTTTTAACCCTTAAAAATCACCCCCAATGACAATGTATACCTATGAATGCTCTAAAGTTGTGGATAACCAGAATATTGATATGCTTTAAAAATTAAAGCGGTAAGGTACCGTCGGTTTTTTAACGATAACTTCCTTAATTTTAAAGCTATTAAGACGATCCAAAAACGATTTTACAGAAAATTTCGACAGCTAAAAGTACTGCAAAATTGAATATTTTTTAAGTCGTTATTTTTGAGATTTTTGAGGTTAAAGGGTTTGAAAAACATGACCTTCGCCCTCAACTGCAAACTTCTAGCAGCGACATCTCTATTAAAATTTTATCCTACACAAATAAAAAGAAACCAAAATATTTTGTGAAAAAAAATCTAAACTTTTGTACTCTTGGATATTTTTCGTATATTTTTTATTTTTAAAGTTATTTTCAAAAATATGTAATTTTTTTGGAATTAAAAAATTTTTTTCTATCAAAACGTAATAAATTCAAAAATATACATTCTAAACCGCTTAAACTTCTATAATATATTGTTAGCACATAAAAAATGTAAATTGTAGAAGAATTACCTTTAATTTTAAATCTCGTGAAAAATTCATCAGTTTTTGCACTGATTTTTTTCCGAAAAAGCGAATTAACAGTTTTATTTTGATCATAACTCTACTCTGCTAATTTTTATGCTAATGACTTAAAGTCAAGTTCATTTTAAAGAATTTTTAAAATACTTTAAAAAATGTTCGGTGCATTTTTCTTGAAAAAATTTTTTTTTAGTTATTTTACGTTAAATGCTTCCAATTTAGTTTCTGGCGGACATGAAATTATCAGCCGTATTTCAGCATCTATTGGACATACATAAATGAAAAAAAAACTCAATCTTTTTCTTTTTCTAAAAGCTTCATTTTCCTCGTGAGGTTTTTTTCCGTAGAATGTCTATTTTCCGGGTTATTCGAGAAAACTAGAAAAACGTCTTTTTTTAATAAAAAATGTACATCACGAATAACTCAGAAAATATTATCGAAAAATGTTCATAAGACCCTTTTAGTTTGAAACTGATTCTTTTATCGATTCCTGGGGTTATTTTCAATATTATATGAAACTAAATATTTAATATTGAACGTGTAATAACAGTCGTTGAAACGAATCAATCAATTCCAAACACAAACATTTACTTACTTCTACGAAATAAGTATTCTCTTTAAAATTAAATATTACTGCATTGTTCAAAAAATAACCGCGAACTGTCAACGAAGCACGTAGAGTAGAATAGCACCAACCATTACTGTGCGATCATGGTGTGAATTCTGTTTAATTCAAAATTGTTATATGAATCGTGATTTACAATTACTATTGACTGGATATTTTGATTCGTATTAATTAATTTATTTAAAGGTACAATTTTCTAATTTGATGAAAACAGTCGTGAATAGAAAATGTACTCGTTATGTGGAAAATTACGCACTCAACCAGTATACTATTATTTGAGCAGTAATTTGTATTTAGACAATTTGTGTCCCGAAATTTAAAATATACATTGCTCATTACCAGTTAACCATTTCTTTTGTAATTATCTATGCCTATATATACAGGGTGATCCATTAACGCTACGGAGCGGCTGTATATAAAAAACTAGACATGTTACGATTATGGGTTAACAAATTTATTAACCAATATGCCAAAAGAAATTGATTTAAAATTTTTTCAAGTTTTTAACTCCACCGCTAGAGGGCACAACTGCTTAGTGTTACAGAAAATTGGCGTTTTTTTTTAAATTTCGCTAATATGTATAACCCAAGTTGAAAATGCACTTTTTAGATAAACTGTTAAACCCTTCATAAATTATGTTTTCCCATATAGAAAGGTAAAAAAGATCAAGGGGTAGAAAATGTACAATCTTTTAATATTTATCACCCCATATTTCAAAAACCAGCATTTCGAAATATGTTTACAGCAACTGTTTTTGTTAAATGAGTAACAAAAAATTCTATAACAATTTCGCTAAACATTTTTGATTATACCTTTTGTAATTGATGGTTTATTTAATCAAATAGAAGACAATTTTTTTCATGAAATTTTGACCTATCCTTTTAACACGAAATCATTCATATTTACTATTTATTACTCTTCTTTAACACACCAAATAATTAATGCATGCGGACATAATAAAAAACATGCCAATTCGAATAAAATCGATTAGCGACTTTTTGTAACATTAAAAAAGTACAAATCTTTAATATTTATCACCTCATATCTCAAAAAAGCAGCATTTCCAAACATGTTTACAGCAATTTTTTTATTGACTGTGTAACAAAATATTCCATTAAAATTTCAACAAACATTTTAGTTACGCACCTTTTACCACACAGCCCCACAAAAAAAGTATCTGATTTGGTATTCAGACCCATGTATTTCCATGTATTTTTTCCGCTGAATCCGAATCTGCCTTCAGATTTGGCCCAACGGGTCTGAGTTTTCGGAAAAATTCAAAAAACAGGTCAAAATTCACAAAAAACGTCATTTACGATCGACGAAAGTTATAAAAAATTAAATTATTCTACCAGCTCACTAGACGTATGATTTTTCACTCGTTTAATTCAAATTTATCATCATAGGGTCAGACAAGCTGGTCCAATTTCATTAAAAAAAACAGAAAATAGATCAAAATGCTTAAAACGCCATTTTCATGGCATAATTCGTGTTGCAGAGTTCTGGATCCATCTTTTTATCCACCCACCCATTAATGAATTCATACATCTTTCTATCCAGTCGTTCATGCATGAATACGCATATTTATTCATCCACCTGTACCACCTATAAAACCCACCCATCCACCCATCTATCCATCTACTTTTTGTGCTGAGAGATGAGATAACAGCCTAGAAGATTGAGAATGCAATAAAACTTGTAGAATGCTCTACTTTCTAAACAAAAGAATACGATATTTGCAAACCAATATAATTTTTGTAGCTAAAACGTGTTCTCTTTTCTTCAAAGAATCTATGCAAAGGGTTACGCTTTCGTTTAGTCCCTCTATTTTTCGTTTCTCTTTTTAACAACCAACAAAAATCGGCCATCATGCTGTGATCTCATCTTCCTTGATATCGCTGTTCTATAACATTCATATCCTGATGAGATCGTTCGCCTTGTTTTTCGTTATAATCTCTAAGATTTTCAGGAAACTAATCCAGATGTGAATGAAGGAAGTGCAACTTGTAGTCCATTAAACATCCCAGGTCTTGGAAGTCTTTTATCAATTTTAATACAACTTCTTCGTATTTAGGACTCTTGTTCTTTCCTAAAAAAAATTGTCACTACAACTTTGAAACTAGTCCAAGCACTCTTCTCAACGCTACTCATTGTAGTGGTGAATGTTGCATTCATCAACAATGTCCAAATCTGAGGTCCATCGAATACACCTTCTTTCAATTTCGCCTCAGAAATATTCGGAAATTTTCGCCCTTTCTACATATAGGGCGAAAACTTCAATTTTGATCTATTTTCTGTTTTTGAATGAAATTGGACCAGCTTGTCTATATCTATGATGATAAATTGGAATTAAACAAGTGAAAAATCATACGTCTAGTGAGCTGGTAGAATAATTTGATTTTTTATAACTCGTCGATCGTAAATGACGTTTTTTGTGAATTTTGTCCTGCTTTTTGAATTTTTCCGAAAACTCAGACCCGTTGGGCCAAATCTGAAGGCAGATTCGGATTCAGCGAAAAAAAATAAATGGAAATACATGGGTCTGAATACCAGATCCGATACTTTTTTTTTGTGGGGCTGTGTAATTAATGACTTTTTAAATCAAATAGTTTTTACCTATCTTTTTAATGTGAAATCATTCATATTTACGATTTATTACCCTTCTTTATAACACCGAATGATTAAAGTATGAACTGGTGATATTTTATTTAATTCCATCCTGAAAAGGTCCGATAAACAACGCGATTATCTTCAATTTTGTATTCACCACAGGCCAACCGCAAAGCAAAAATATATTCATTTTGTACGTAATTTTATAAACGTTATATTACTTTCTCATTTCCATTTTTTAGAACCCAAAGCTAACGCTTCCACGTAAATCCGTCGTAATGAAAATAGATTTACCCTAAATATAATCCCATTACCGGACGTCATTGTTTATAAGGAAAAACGATTTGTAGATGGAAATGGGACATAATTTCCACGCTGCCGTACACGTACACGTTAGTGTGTGAGATGCTAACGCAAGATTATTCCATTTTGTTTATAAATCACCCACCATTACTCATAGAATATCCCATCCATAACACAAACGCATAGCTGAAATCTTTTGGATGTTATTAAATTACGGAATGAGCGGATTTGTGGATCAAACGGTAATAGATTCTGTTAATCACATTTCAATTATCGAACAATACGTTTTGTTAATTATAGTCCGGTCAAATTAGTCATAAAAATAGTGGTCAAATAACGAAAATTCCAACATAGCTAAATTTTGGTGGAGACCTTGGGTACACCATTAGAAATAAAGTGTCAAAAGTCCCCATCGATCCCATGTGTGCCAAAAAAGTTATTCTGGGTCAAAGCTTCTGAGAATATACACTCAAAAAAACTCAGTCCCTTAGTCAATCCCCTCTACCCGCATGGCCTTGAATAACATCTGGCTACTCTATTGTAAAAACTTTTGTAAAAAATATACGAAACAAGAAACAAGTACAACTATTTTGTCTTCCTCCAACATCGGGTTCTGCTAATCAACATTTGTAATGAGTATACTATCAAGGTCAAACATGGCTAGGCAATTAACTGAACCCAGAAGACTGGGGTTGGAAATTAACAGATAATATTTTGGAACCGATTCAAACTTTGCTCCCACCTGCTCCGAAAAAACTCCTAAATACTATTTTTTGCAATTGCAAAGAAGGCTGTAGTGCTAAATGTGGCGCTAGAATAGTAGGGTTACTGTGTTCTCCAGCGTGTACTAATTGCCAAAGCCAGTCTTGCTCAAATGTCCAATTGAATACAGACGAAGATTCATGTGATTTCGATGAAGAGACAGCTGATTCATCTTCATTTGAACAATTTATGAACATCCAGCAAGAAGAAGAAGAAGAAATCGAAGAAGACATGAGTGTTGAAGTCGACTTTGAAGAGTATGAATCAGATTAAAATATCAAAAGAAAACAGAACTACAGTTAAAGTCAATAACCAATATCAATAATCATCAGGCAGTTAAAAGAGTATTGTCCCTGAAAATTCCGTCATAACAGTTCGTGGAGTAGGCCTACCGCGGAAACCACGTTAAAAAAACAAAAAACGCGCCAAAGTACACTACCTCACAGGTGGTGTGGAAATGTGTACATATACGAGTATCATGTAGAACGTGACTCCTTCAACTATTAAAATCCCGATGTCTCAGGAATGGTGATTCTTAGAAAAAAGTATAAGGACCATTTTTGTAGATAATTTTAAGATCTATGATTATTGACTGGAATACTTTTTTGATAAAACTTACCGTTTTCGAAAAAAATATCCAAAAAACCTGAAATTTTGACATTTGACCCCGAATAACTTTTTTAGCACACATGGGATCGATGGGGATTTTTGACACTTTATTTCTAATAGTGTACCCAAGGTCTTCACCAAAATTTAGCTCCGTCGGAATTTTCGTTATTTGAAATGTCTATTTTGACCGGACTATTTGTATGCGTGGCATCATAGGGAGGCGAAAGACTATACCTATTACCATTTACCTACTAGTAAGCTTAATCATAACCAAAATAAGAGTATGAATGAGATTAAAATATCAAAATAAATCAGAACTACAGTTAAAGTCAATAACCAATATCAATATCAATAATCATCATGTAATTAAAAGAGTATCGTCCCTGAAAATTCCATCATAACCACGGAAAACTACGTTAAAAAAAAATCGCCAAAATACACTATCTCACAGGTAGTGTGGAAATGTGTGCGTATGTAGAACGTGACTCCTTAGACTATTAGAATCGCGGTATCTTAGGAATGGTGGTTCTTAGAAAAAAAAAGTATAAGAACCATTTTTGTAGGCAATTTTAAGATCTACAATTTTTGCCAGAATTACTTTTTTGATAAAACTTACCGTTTTCGAAAAAAATTCAAAAAACCTCAAATTTTGACCTTTGACCCAGAATAACTTTTTTAGCACCCACGGGATCGATGAACACTTTATTTCTAATGGTGTACTTAAGGTCTCCACCAAAATTTAGCTCTGACGGAATTTTCGTTATTTGAAATGTCTATTTTGACCGGACTATTAGATATATGGGGTCTGTTCAGAAAATAATCAACCTTTTTTAATTACACGCTAATGTAGTTATTTAGTGATATACGGTTGGCAGCATTGCGTTGCGAATAACCTACGCTCTAACCACATGCTATTGGATTGTTGATATCTCATTCAGTTTTCGTGATATTGTTATTTGCGTGCGACGTGTTGAAGTGTTACTATTTTGCGTGAAATTGCGGAAAACTTTCACCGAAATGTTTCAACTTTTGAAACAAGCTTAGGAAGTTGACGCTCTGAGTCCTATACAATGTTAGGAATGGTTTTTACGATTGGTCGACAGACAATTGAGGAGTTGATTTTCAAAACGCAGTTCTTGGAACATAACACATTTTGAGATTATTACGTAATAATCATATGTGAAAAATTGTTGGTGCTATAAAGATAACAATAATTAAGTGTATTAAATCACCTGACATTAGAAAATATTTTTTGTGATATTTTGTTTAAAACTTTTTTGAATACGGAAGAAATGCGTTTTGAAAGTCAAAGTCGAAAACTACGTTTTGAAAATCAACTCCTCAATTGATGACTCCCACGTTCAGAAAGAAAAAAATCTGGTGCATACAAATCGCCGATTGACTGTCAGAGAAATTGCAGAAAATATTAGCATCTCAATTGGGTCATACCATGAAATTTTGACTGAAAAGTTGAATGTTCACCGAGTTGCAGCAGCAAAATTTGGGCCTCGTTTGCTGACCGTACAACAAATAGAAAATGGCGTGTATGTTTGTCGGCAACTCGTTGAATAATTCAGTGACGATGAAACAATGAACAACCGTTGTAGTTATGTGAAAAAAGAAACCAGAGTGATGGCGAGACAACTCATGGTTCTTGCACCATGACAATGCGCTCGCGCACTAAGCTTTGTGAAATCGTCGGTTTTGTGTCAAAAATTAGATTACTGTCCTCCTTCATCCTCCGTACTCGCCAGACCTGGCTCCTTGCGATTTTTTTTTATTTCCGAAATTAATGTGCTGAAAGGGCGCTGTTTTTAGGCAATGGATGACATCAAAGCAAATTCGTCGCAGAATTTAGTGGCATCTTTTTTCAAAACCTGCTATTACAAATTAAACCAAAACTACGTTTTTCAGTAAAATATCTTTATAAAGTATCTAGTAATTTATATCTCTATCTCCGGTTCTAAAAGGATATCCGGAATCTGCATATATTCCAACTTAGACTCACCGGATTACCATTAGGAATCTGCTCTGTCGTGACCACAATGAACAGCAAGCCTATTCCGTATTCCACTAACGAGAATGCAGTGGCTTATGTCTCGGCGGTTTATTCTGAGGTCTCAGACTTGAAGCGGTAGGTAATAAGCTTATTTTAATCCGGGAGCAGGACAGTGACCGAATTTACCAAACCTGCGACTAGGATTGTTTTTATAAAGGTTCCTTAAGAACTTAGAAGAACATGAAAGGCATCGGTAAATATGTTTTGTGAATATTGTAACTGTAAGTAGGGAGTTTAAAAGGAATTTATTTAACGTGTTTTTATACAGGGTGTTAGAAGCTTGACTGCCTTAATTTTAACAGACGATAGAATGTATTAAAATAAACAAAAAAAAAACTTATATGGCATGGGTCCTATCTCAACCATTTCCGAGAGAAAAATTATTAAAATCTCCAACTTGATGTACAAAACTTCGATTAATTAAGGAATATTGACATAATTGCGTGCATAGAATATCATAAATTACAATGCTTATTACTTTTTTGAACTTCTTTATGTTTATTTCTAAAAAATAATTAGCATTGTATTCATATCGAGCAATGTGACAACGGCGCGGCGGATAACATGAGATATAAGCTGTCCAGCAATACCCAATTTAGTTGGTATCTGGAATTGAACCGTGTCTGAGTGTTTTTTGCGTACCACTATTTCCTTTTCTTGAGGTGTTTTCCAGCGAGTGTGCGAAAATTGGATTCGAAGCTGTCGTGCGTGCATCGAAAATAGTGGTTTGTGCATATATTGTAGTTTGTTTTGTACTTGTGCGTTTAAAAGTTACTGAATTTTGCTTTTTCTTTGGGTTACATATTTTTCAAATTCATAATTTGCTTAAAAGTTCCTGTTTTAAGAGATTCATAATTAAATTAGAGCTAAAATTTAATCACAACACTATCTTCGTTCTACAAAATTGATACATTTTATTTTATTTATTTAAAAACTCGAAAACGATTGTTTTGAAATTTACTAAATGTTTCACAATAATAGTTGTTTACATTTTTTGTCTGCCGCTTGCACACGTGGTGTGCATCAGCTGTATAGCGTTAGGTTAAGCGCTGTTGTCACGTTGTGATGAAACTCCCTAATATTAATACTCGCTGTATTTTGAAAACTGTTAATCTTACGCTCCTGTAATATACAACTTTTTTGTTCAATTATGATTACTCTATTTCAATCTGAAGTAATGGCAGTCAAACTTCTATATAATACCTACAGCTTGACCTACAGTTTCTGTATTATACAGTAATGCACGTATATTTAGACAGACCAAGACTATACGTAAATGTAACGATGTAGGTAGTGTAATAATTCCAGAAAATAGTTCTTTAAATACAGGGTTATAATTTATTATTTTGCTTATACAGGTATCTTTCTTATTTTAAGAGATACAGAAATGTTTAAATGAGCAAAATTTACAGGCATGTGAAACATTTGAATTTTTCTATTAATTAATTTAATATTTATTATTTTAAATATTTTTTAGCACAGCAAAATTAAATTTTACTCCACCACCTATTGTGCAACAGCCATTATTCAGCGAAGCATGTAGAAGAACAGAACAGCGTCAGCCATTATTGTGCATACATAGTGTGGGGTGTGAATGTACGTTACTATGAATAAAATGGATAGTTCAATTAGTATTGGAAAGTTTCAGTGAAATTAATCTCACAATTTAATTTTCCGATTAATTAACGAAATCTTCAACAGAACTGAACATATTGGTGATAGGTAACAAACACTTATTTACTGAGCATAATGACTACAGACATGGCATGGTATGATTCATATGAATTCATTAATTTAAAAGCGTATAGTATGATCATATTCGATGCAATGTAATAAATCATTGCCTGTCAAGGGATCCAGTGCAATACGGTTTTAAGGGGTTTAGGAATTGAATAATTCCTTTATGCATTGTGAAGGGATTAAGGAATTAGTTCATGTCTGGCACCCTTGTTCCTACAAAAATTCATTTTTTCTCATAAACTATTTATTTTAAATGTAATTTATTAAAAATCCAATTTGTTTTTTAAATCCCACATATGTACTACATTTTACCTCTGTACGCGCCTCTATTGTTTACTAGTTTTTTGGAGGCGGTCTCCGAGTTATGACCAAGCTCGCCATGTTAGTATTTGACGTATAACCGACCACTTCATACACTCAATGCACGTGGACGACTACAGCTACTACCAGAACACAGTGGTATTTCCGATTTTACATTCAATTTTATTTTAAATATGAAATGGTTCATCTTACGCCTCCTAAAAATGATGACACGATTTTCCTTTGATAAAAGACCGACAATTCTTTGCTCTACTTTGCAACGAATACGATCCTACTATAGTTTTATAAACTGACGATATACACGCCTATTAATTTGTTTAAGATAAGCAGCAAAATCTATAAAAATGCGTTGCTTATTGCCAGAAAATGCAGTGAATATATAAAAATTAAATAAAAAATATTTAATACCAATAGTTTCCAAAAATAAATAAGAGTAAATATATTAATTGCGTAAGCTTTCCAAGAAATAAATATTTAAACTTGAATAACAAACACCTTTCATTTCAGCTGTTCAAATTATTTTTTCAAAATTTAAAGAGAATTTTCAAGATATTTTACATTTATTTTTATTCAAATAAGTGCTTTAATAAGTCTAAAAACATCTTTAATGCGTCGATTACCAGATTTATTTGTCTTTTATAAATTTTGTTTCTTTCAATTAAATCTTTTTCTCAATAATTCAAAAAATGACTAATTTAATTATCGGCATAAAATTTTTTAAATAAAAATTTGTTTTATATTCGATCACAAATTACAAAACCTGATTTTACAATTAGTAGCAATAAATTGGAAAGTATAGCAAAATAAGCAATTTCCTATTTAATTTATCATCTACTGACGAATCTAACATCTAAAAATTTCTACATAATAATCGAGGCAAATATTGACATGCCCGAGTTCATTCAGGAAAAGTACGACGCCAGTATAATTTTTAATAAGCGCGGAGAGGATGCATTTTTGAGACCCGTTGTTTATTTCTCTAATTAAAAAAGTAATTCCTTTTCCTCCCGTTGTAAAAGAGTGAACTTTAAACTCGGAGCATCATTCGCCCCGCTTCGTTTAGTGTTAATAAAATATAATTGCACCGAATTTAAAATGTTTCGCTATATCAGAATTAACGCTAATTCGGCCAATTAAAGCGGAAATATTATCTCCAAAGGAGGTCCGTGAAGAAGGGGAATTAGTTACGATTTTAAAGGAGGCCTGACCTGAGGGTCAACGGCAGCGCAATTAAAAAATCAGTATGATGGAATTTCTTGGAAATTGTGACAATTGGAAGGCCTGAGGCATACAGTTGAAAAATTAAAATTGTGATAATGAATGTGTTAAAGTCTAGGCATATGAGTAAGTTTATAAAAGCGAATAATGTTCAATTTATTTTTTTAGGTACTGCTTAAAAAATTATCAAATAAATCAAATATTATAAGATTTATGAATCGTAAAGGAGCACAATTCAGCAAAATTATCAAGATTATTAAATTAATTTTATTACCACTTAACTTCGCAAGACATTTGCCCACTAGAAACGCGCTGGCGCACCACAGAGCGTTGAAATATTGAAGCGAAACACCTGATTTCCGCAGTCGCCTTGCAATTGGTTTCAAAGTCAAACTGCAGCGGATCCCAACTTAATAAAGAGCTATGGACGGATGAGTGAGTGCTTTTTTAGCTGTATTGTCATTTTAAATAGTAAGTACCATACTACTCTTTGAAAAGCATTAAGTCACACATTAAGGTATATGTACTACAAACTGAATCATTAATTGATCATAATACTAAAAACTCATATTCATTTATAAAACATAGTGAAAACGTTAAAACAATAATAAAAATACTAAATTGTAATAACCTAACATTGGAAAACAATTATTATCTTTATACATTTGTTTTGCATTTTAAAATTATTTTAATCGCATATTCGTATGTTCAAAAAGATTGAAACCCCCCTTCTATCTCAGAAAATACTGCTCAAACAAAAAAATAATAATTAGGACAAAAGTTGCAAGGTTTTGAGTGAGCTGTCCAACGGTGATTTGACCATGACCTTGAAGGTCATTTAGAGGTCATGTTGAAAATTTTAAATGGAACCGTATACTTTTGATCCCGGAAATGGAAAAAATAAAAATTTTTAAGTTTGGATATGCCCTTGACCATGACCTTCAAGGTCATTTAGAGGTCAAGTTGAGAATTTTAAATGGACCTCCCGAGCGTAAAATTTTTCACTCTTCATTTCCGTGATCAAAAGTATACGATTCCATTTAAACTTTTCAACTTGACCTCTAAATGACTTTGAAGGTCATGGTCAGGGTCATATCCGAAAGTAAAAAATTTCCATTTTTTCCATTTCTGAGGTCAAAAGTATACGGTTCCATTTAAAATTTTCAACGTGACCTCTAAATGACCTTGAAGGTCATAGTCAAGGTCATCGTTGGATTCCTCACTCAAAACCCTGCAAGTTTTGTCTTAATCATTTTTTTTGTTTGAGCAGTATTTTCTGAACTTTTTGAACACCCGGTATATCCATATGTTATCATGTACTATTGCAAATTAAAAACACCTCTAAATTGCTGCAAAAAAAAACAGAATACACTGAGTTGAAGTTGTTTAATGACTGTAGAGATATCTCAAAATATTTAAAATATGGGGTGATTCAAATTGCAACAAAAATTCGACAACACTCTTCTGAAACTTTTCTAGAAGTCAAGTGGATTCGGCAGAAAATTTTACATCCGAATGTGATTTCAACTCTGACCTTGCGGTCAAATGATCTACAAGATTAAATTCAATATCACCGCTCCATCGTCTCAAACGACTTTAAAAACATTTGTAGAGGTTATTAAGGTCGATTTCTGTAGTCGACCTTGATATGACCTTGAAGGTCAAATTCGAGGTTAAATACTAGGTCATGATTGAGTATAAACATCTTATTCCTAGGTTGCTTCCGGGATGACGAACCATTTGAACTCGCTGTGACCTTGACTTTGATTACACTCGACCTTCAATTGACTTTTAAGGACAATTGAAGGTCAATTGAAGTCAATTGAATTCAATAAACTGAACAACTTCCTTTGGATTGGAGGCTTCATTGACCAGATAAGTTTATCGATTTAAATGGGACGTGGTATAACAGTCTGTTGCAAATCCCTTATATCTAATTAATATTGCACTATTGGAAAGATATAAACATATTTAATGATAAAAAATACAAGAGAAATAGAAAACTATTCCCAAAATTTAATGCTATAAACTGAAACAGAATGTAGGAAGTTATTTTAAGAAAAAACCTTCATATTAACGTGAAGCCTAAAATGTTCAGGAAAAAGAGTGATAAAAATGAACTGCCAGGAACAGATTTTTTTTAAATTTGCCACAATTACAATAATCTCATACACAATATAGATATCATAGGGTAACTGAAGTATGTTTTGTCTGAAAAGAAAACATAGTTAAAAGTCATATATTCAGAAACAATTGACTTCACTTAAATATTTACATAATAATAATTTTGTCTTAAACTTAAATAACGAAATACACAGTTTCCGTAATGAAAACTAAGCAAAACTGATGACTACATAAAATTTAGCTAGTAATTCTTTTGTTTATTACAAAGAAATGGGGCAAATAGCAGACAGCGTGTTGTTCCAGGGGTTGTCAATCAGTTTGAACAATTTTAATTATTACCAAGTTATTTGCTGAAAATGCTGATAATAATTATGCATTCTGCTTATTATTAAAAAATATTACCAAGTTTGTAAGCTTCCTGTATTTATTGAATTACCAAAAAACAAGCAGGAACCAAAAATTTAAGCTGATCACGTAAAAATTGTGCAGATTCCACAACAGACTGTGGAAAATATTTCAGGTTATTCTACTCTTAGGAAATTTGCACCTAGTAAGAGGTTGTTTTGCTACTATAACTAATTTATTGTGTTTAACGAAATATCGTGAAACTTGTATTATTTCCAATATGAAAATCCACAAAATTCTACCCTTGCGTATAAAAAGTTTGTAATACATAATACTTGATTTGATTTGGGACGCTGGGAGATATATTTTTGTACAAAAATAGACGTATATTCTCCATCTTTTCGATGTAGATGTCATTTTTAATTTGAATGTGATCCATCACGGAACTCCGTAGACAAACAGAACCGCTCCAAATATTGATTGATTAAATAATCGGGTATGAAGCGCAGCCAACGGAAACATAACTTTTAATCAATACACTCATCATAATGTGGAGTAACTGCGTTCCTGAATTATAATCAATTAATTAGGTCCGAGCGGTTTAATCAATCGTTGGCGCGTAAACAGCACACTGCTGCAATATCCAACAGATGTATGAACCGCACTGTTTTCAAATTAACTCCGAACATACGTTATGCTCACCGCTGTCGGAGTGAGTTGTGTATATTGCATTGCAGACCTGGTGCGACGTCTATACCTCTGCGGAATCCTGGAAGTGATAATATTTTATGAGGCCACCATGAGGTGGTCTTTCAAAGGCTGCGCTATAGAAACTACTCGTAATCGAGAAGACCGTAATGAGTCGCGATATATTTTCGGCAATGGACAAGCGTGGTCATTCTCCCCTTCGAACTCGATAAAATGACAAGAGTGAAGCTGAATCAGATTTCATTAATTGATCACTTTCTAAATATGTTTAAAAATCTGTCTACATAGAATGAATCAAAAAAGTACTTATAACATTGGAAACGTTGAAGGCATCCTTAGTGCAACTCTAGATGTTCAGAAAATATAGGGACGTATAAACTCTCAAATGTCTCGATAGGCGCAGGAGTAGTCCCAATGGAAGAATATAGTTTTGTAGGCTGAACCTTTTTGCGTCGAATGGAAGGAGTTCAGATGAACCTATATGAAGGGGCAGCAAGTCAATATATGGTTTTCAAAGGCAAAAGAAACATGGAAAATATGTAACAATGACTTAGTAGAGTGTTAATATTGTCAATAAGGGTGTACTGTTGGGACTGCTGATTTTTAGACTTGCATTTTGATTTTAGGGTAGGTGGTAGAAATGTCTTTTATCGTATTCGAATTATAAAACTATTCTTAATTTTCAGCAAATTAACGTCGGCAACCTTATACTTCCCTTTTTAAAATAGATCGTAGTGTGTGTATAAATACATAAGTATATTAATTTATATAATAGTGAGTGGAGATTGGAGATTTGTCAAATACTGCATAATGCAAGAGAAAATAACGTGAAAGCCTATAGGAACACAATCTACTCGTATATTCTTCGAGATGGTCGGGCAAACTTGTAAGCCAAAAGTTACTTTAAATTGGTACTACAATTCCTGGAAAAACTATCTATGAATTGTTGTATTTGTCAGAACGATCAGAAGTTGAAGACAGTGTTAAAGGTAACGAATTATCTGAGAAGACTTTGGCTGCTTATATTGTTCCGGAACCAGCCTTTGAGTGTCAAAAAAGTACAAGACCAAATAAGGCAATGGATCAGTAATCAGCTAAATGATACCACAACTTACCTAGGAACCAACATAGTGAGATATCCATCAAACCATCAAAAAAGGAAAGCTAGCTTCTCTTTGCTAGAAAGGTATCAACTACGGGCCAAGCCTCCCCAAAGGACACTTCAGAGTGGGAGTACACCTGAACAGAATTGGGCTGCACACAAACTTCGTAATAGAGCAGCAGAACAACTTATAACCTGTACGAGAGCGAATCATCAAACCATTGAAGACAGGTTCTTTACGGACTACTAAAGTTGATTACAGAAAGGCATAGCCACAGCATAATACAAATCAGTAAACACATTTGGTTTAAATGAAATTGAAAAGGCTTCACTATCAATAATTCAGTAGTATTTAAATACATTCATAGCGGATTCACGAACAACAGAAGTCAGAACAAATTTTTACCGGTTGCCATCGTTCTATGACCGTACTGATTTGCACTAGGTTTATTTTGGTTCAGACAAAATGTTTAAAACAATAAGCTGAACATTTACTTATTGACAATATAGTTGGGTTACTCGTCTGGACTGTTCTACGAATGTAGTTTGACTGAACCAAAACAACCAGATTGTATTGCTCTAAATCTAAGAGTATTAGATTGGAAATTCAGTATCACAAGTCACAAGGTTCCGGTAAACAGTTCTCACAAAAAAGTCACTACAAATTAAAGTCATCAAAAGCAGAAATAAAAAATAAACTACATATTACCTATAACAGCGGTCAATTTATTTCACCATTTACGTAATATACATCAACATTTCTCATAAACTTGCCAATATTTATGTTTAATTTTAGTCATATTTACAGTTTTCTTGTAGACCTGTATGCAAGTTTTCATAGATTCTTGGACTAAGCACCAACGACTAAGACTAAGACTAAGCACTGGATTCTGAACTAACCACTGAGTTCTGGACTAAGCACTGAATTCTGGCCTAAGTACTTAGTTCTGATAAGTTTCTGGGATGACTGGTTTTAAGCCTACATTTGATTGTAGTTTTGTGTAATTTCTAGCTCTGACTTCTGGCTTTGGGTAAGCTTGAGTTTCTTATTGCTGAGTAAATGGAATTTATTATTGACTATAAATCAATTAATTCATAAGACTGTTTAGCTCTATCTTTCTTTTACAAATGCAAATTCCATATCGCTGGCTCAACTATCCTTCGGAGAAAAGGTAGTTAAATCACCATCCACGATACACAAATCTCTACAGTATTTTAAAATTGCTATAACTGATGTTAGAGGATGTACCCTAACTTTCAATTATTAATCATATTAATATTCATATGAGTGGATATTCACCACTGTTGACAGAAAAATGTGAATCCTAGAATTAAAAATTTGTTAAAATATACTGCTCCAAAGAATTACCATACCATCTAGATCGTGGAAATGAATATGACCGGAACATGCTTGTAATCAACTTAGTGGACGTGAGGCACCTCCTGATCCAGATATCATATGAACTGGAGATGAACTTGCAGGCTTATTTTGAGCGTCGATATGTTGTAATCCAAGACAGAGGTGGATATAAGCAATATTAGCTTAATTGAAGGTACTGTTTGTTATACTAAAAATTTGTAAATTTAGAAGTTTTAAATTTGCTTTAAAAATATTATTCATAGAATTATATTAACATGAAATTTTAAAGTTAGTACTATAAATAATTATAATATAAAGTTTGTCTGTCATTGACAAAGTAAAAGCAATAAAACACTCAAATTCATCAAGCAATCAATAAAAAACCTGCACTGTGTATATTCGTTGATTTAGCTAAGGCATTCGACACAGTTAGTCATGTGGAATTATTACGTTTATTGGGAGAAACTGGTGTAAGAGGAAAACAGTTAAGTTTGTTTGAAAGTTACCTAACAAAGAAGTTACAGTGTGTTAAAATAGGAAATTCATCAAGTGATTTCAAAGAAGTAGACTACGGTGTTCCCCAAGGTACAGTTTTAAGGCCATTACTTTTTAGTGTTTATATAAATGACTTATTTAAATTACAGACAAAAGGAAATGTAGTCGGTTTTGCAGACGATACTGCATTATTTGACACTGGAGATAATTGGGAGATGTTAAAAAAAGTTGTTGAGAAAGATTTTAATTTGGTATTAAATTGGTTTAGCAGTAGAGTATTAACAGTAAACTTAGATAAAACACATTTCATTCCATTCACCGCCCAATACCTGGAAATATATACACCTGAAATGCGAAAATCACTTACATTATATTACTAAGGAAATTAGAGAAATGTTACCTTACTTTTAAAAGATTAGTGTCAATTTTGACTCTAGAACAACTAAAAATGTTATATTATGCCCTTGTTGAATGTCACATTACTTATGGTTTAACTATCTGGGGAGGTGCTGCAAATGTTCATTTGCATGCACTAGAAATTATTCAAAAATATTTAATTAAAATTATTTTGAAAAAGTCTTATTTGTACAGTAATGAGAGCTTGTTTGATGAATCAAAATTTTTTGATCTAAACAAACTATTTTGCTTCAAAGTATTAACCAGGCAGTACAAACACAGAGAATAATTAAAACCTATAGACCATGATTACAGTACCAGACATCGTGAAACTTCATTCCAAGTTCCTAAACCTAGAACTGCAAAATTTACAAAGTCCCTACTATTACCTCGGACCTAAAATGTATAATCTATTGCCAGAAGATATTAAATCTTGTAAAAAATATATATCTTTTAAAAAGCGTCTAGAAATATTCTTGAACGAAAAGACTAAGCAAGATATCTCAAATTTATTAAATAACATGCACATGCACATGCACATAATTTTAAAATCATACATAAAAATATTGTCCCCCTACTTTTCCTCATTTCTTTTCCGGAAAAAAAGAAAGAAAACATGTTTTGTTGTTTACCTAATTGCGTATTTGGGTATTTGATATAAATGTTAAATAACTATTTGTGTAAGTCTATATACCTTTATGTGTGTTTTGTACTAAACTAAATTAAAAATCTTAGTTGTTAGACCACGCTCAAGGTTCGCCTTATGTGGAAATTATTTATTTGCTTGTAAATTATATTTAAATATACATTGTAAGTATGGTAATGGTAAATTATATTAATGCTTCGTTAATTTCTTGATACAACGTATATTTATTTCTGTTACAGTTTAAAAACTTCCTTTGTTCAATGCATAGGTGCATGTTTTGTAAACAGGTTTTCTAGGAAAATTAATAAGAATACAGAACACCCTATTTGAAAAATCTAAAAATCCTTAAACACGAGGAAGGTAAATCTCCCTTGAGGGAACCTTTTATTAAAATTTAATAATAAAATTAAATTATGAGAGGACTTTAATAAGGTACAAGACAATAATAAAATATTTTTTTGAAAGCGTGCTGAAGAATTAAAATTTTTTTTTTTAAGTTATAAACATCGAATTAAATGTGAATCTCTTCAATTTTAATAAAATTTTTTGATTTCCACAATTTACTACAAGTAAGTAAACCAAACGGCGTTATCGTTATTAATAACAAATAAAAGACAAAAATAGTACTTCATCCCCTACACCCTTAGTTTCGGCAGTGTAAAGAAATATTTCTACTCACCCTCCAAGTGATAAAATATTTACAGGGGCTGTCAAATTTATTACCCCTAAACCAAGGCTTTTATGTCAGTTAATTTCTTCTGAAATATAACACAACTTCTTAGCCATCCAACTCAGATTTAGAACGCAAAATCGGGGGAGAGTGACAGCGTATCTGAACGTCGCTAAAATGGAACTCTAATAATTACCACGTGTTGATCGGCGATTTATTATTAATAGGTACTTATAATTTCCATTCAAGTGGTGATACTGGCGGTGTGATCAAGTGTTAACTTGTACTTGGGGCGTTGCTTCGAAGATACGCCACTTTCCAGTTAAGCTGCGGTGGCTTTGCATACGTAATAGCAGGCCAAATTGGCTTATTTATTATTCCTGTCGGCCTTGACTTGAAGTACGGACTACAAATTACAAGGGCATTGAAATCCGCACAGAAATCTAATTGATGACGTGCTTGTTGATGGAAGAAGTAGGTTGAGTTTGAAAATAACTTTAATTCCCACGACAGCTTTCAGAATCTGTACCTAATTTTTCTGTTGCAGGAAAATACTTATTATCTATAAAAGAAAGCTATAATTTCGACCAATAATATCAATAACTATGACAGTTCATTCAGTATCCATTTTTTTTTATTTTAATGTTTTTAAGACTAGTAATATCAATTTTCATATATGGATATCTTTAAGAAAAACTCTCAATTATAAAAAAGATCTAGGGTGTGATACTTCGTTTAAAATTAAAGGGGATCTTTCATGACAAAAAAAATAAATCTCCGCTATTTCTATTAAGGTTTCAGGGCCTTTAGACGGAGCCAGAATTTTTACTTTCAACATTTTCCTGAATAATGGAGAAAACTATAAACAATTTTACATTAAATTATCTAGACTTTTCCTAAGATGGAGTGAGGTTATAAACTAAAGCTAAATAAGTACTAAAAGAAAAAAAAATAAGAAAATAATAAACTATTTTCACTTAAAGAATCCAGTGCAATCAAGAGAAGGAAACAAGGGAAAGAATAAGATAAGCAAAAAATTGGAAGAATGACATATTATATCCAACCTTAACCTCTGTCAAAAGCCAAATTAGAAATTGAACTTCAGAGGAAAGATAGGCAGTTAACAACACATCCAGAAGAAAATTTGCTCGTCTCATAGTCATTACCGGGTAAAAGATAATCTACAGGTCGGAATAAGTAAGTAGAAGG
This sequence comes from Anoplophora glabripennis, assembly GCF_000390285.2. NCBI lineage: Eukaryota > Metazoa > Arthropoda > Insecta > Coleoptera > Cerambycidae > Anoplophora > Anoplophora glabripennis. Next base: position 146,140 of record NW_019416335.1, on the reverse strand, counting down.
TGCATAAAAATATCGGTTAACTCAAAGAAGATAGGAAGAACGCAACTAAAAAGACTAGAGGCTTGAAATAGTGAGTTAGTTAAGGATTAATTGAAATAATAAGTTTTTTAGCTGGAGATAGGTTTTTCTTGAAACGTAAATATTTCCAAATTGTTTTTTTTTTAATAGAATCAGAAATGTAAATATTACTTTGCAATTTATTATTGCAATTGTTAATGTGAAATATTTAGTAAATTTCAAGACAATTTTTTTCCAGATTTTAGATAAATAAAATAAAATGTATCGATTTTGTAGTACGAAGATAGTGTTGTGTTGAAATTTTAGCTCGAAGTAGTAATTATGAATCAAATTATGAATTTGAAAAATATGTAATTAAAGTACCCAAAGATTCACGTCGTCCAAATAATCATACGTATTAAAAATTATTTAGAGACTTACCAAAAAGCAAAATTCGGTAATTTTTAAACGCATAAGTACAAAACAAACTACAGCATATGCTCAAAATGTCAGCCACCATTTTTGATGCACGCACGACACTTTCGAATCCAATTTTCGTGCACTCACTGGAAAACACCTCAAGAAAAGGAAATAGCGGTACGCAAAAAAACACTCCAACGCGGTCCAATTCCAGATACCAACACCAACTGAATTGGGTAACCTTCTGTTACACGTCGCGCCTTTGTCACATTGCTCGATATGAATTTTATCGAATTTTAAATTTATTACAACGCTAATTATTTTTTAGAATAAGCACAAAGTTCAAAAAAATGATAAACATTGTATTTTATGGTATTCTATGCACGCAGTTATGTCAATATTCCTTAATTAATCGAACTTTTGTACATCAAGTTGAAGACTTTAATAACTTTTATCTCGGAAATGGTTGAGTTTACGACCTATGCCATAACGAGGGTTTCCTGCCAAAAGGACGTATCCACAAAGGTGCCATTTTGGGTTTATGAGCTAACTTTGACACCCAATACCATAAGTTTGTCGCGACAAAAGGTCGTATCTACCACACCAATAATAACAGCGCCACGCAATCCTTTTCTTGGTCGAACAATTATTACCTAGATTAACCTGGCGGAAGGTTGTATGTACATACGCCCCTTTGTAATGAAACTGTACATATATTTTCTAGGTCGTATGAACATATGGCTTTCTGGCATGACAAAATTTCATGGCATTCAGGTGTATGCGTTGAGTTAGTTGGCGTTTATAACCTCAATTTTTTTGTTGTGTTTACATACGGTTACTCTTCAGTTACAAGTTAAAGTACCTAGTCAAGTTTGTACCTGTTGTTCTCATATAATTCGCCAAGCAGATAATAATATGCGATAAATATACTAATCAATAGTTACGTAAGGTAACAAACAAACTCTTAAATTTCACTACTGATTTTTGAAATGTTTTTATTAATTCCTGAAAATTAATGTTTTGGTTGATACGCCCTTCTGGCAGGAAACCCTCGATATAAAGTTTTATAAAGGCTAACTAAAAGTTCATCATCGTAAAGCATCTTTTGTACATAACTAGAGCAAACAGAATTTTCTGCCTTTTCTATGACTTTCGTTTCTTCAAAGTACATAAAAATTGCACTCATATTAACTAGTCTTTTATCAAAAATTGTAACAAAACTTAAGAGAAAGAAAGCAAGAAGTCACAAAGTTGGCATAAGCATAACCATAACCAAACTTTTCTTAAATGATACCCTGTTGCGAGGCTACTTCCCTTATATGATATAATTTTAAATTATTTATTACTGTAAAAGTCAATACTGTTCAATAAACTTAATTATATTATAAACTAACAACCCGCCCCGGCTTCGCACGGGCAAATATAAAATAGCGTAAAATATGATAATTTTTTAAAGTATTAAAATGGATGTAGGTGGTATGTTATCTTTAACATAAACATATGCCATCGCGGACTTTTCTGTAGGCATATCTAAGATACACAATTCCACCATACATTGATACACTACATAAACTTTCGGGCCCTCCGGCTTGTACGCGAGGCGCGGGGTCACAGGGCGCCCGCGCGGCCCGGTCGAATCACGGCGACACGAAATTAATTTCGTTGCGCATTATTTTGATTTTGCTATTCATTTAATTTGCATCACCTCCAACAAATATCGTTAATGTATATAAAAACTTAACAAATTCTGTACTAAAACCTTCCTCGAGAACCACTCTATCCATTGGTGAAAACAGCATGAAAATCGGTGCAGTAGTTTTTGAGTTTATCGCGAACAGACAGACATACAGACGCGGCGGAGGACTTTGTTTTATAATATGTAGCGATTCTATAATTCTTTTAGTTTGTCACTTGGGGATTGAATCTTATTAAATATTTCTAATATTGCCAGAATATCGCGATATTTAAGGTCAAGATAAAGAAGACATTTTTTTGGCACTTATGTCCAAAGTACATAAGGAATGCCGTAAATCTCCAAAATGCAACCCTGATTTTTTTTTAATATTTCTTGAGATCCGAAGAAAATATTCTAAAACGTTTCTTTACCATTTTTATTTTAGTTTTAATTTACTATATTTTTTTTCTAGATGGAAGGTAAAAAAACTGAATATTCCTCTACATTTTGCTGCAATAAAATGTTTCTTACAATTTTTCCTGATTTAATTCCAACGTTTGTAAACCCAACTCACTGAATTCGTCCGGGCTCACGTACAGGACCATTTAATTAATCCCATTTAATAACATTCATAAGTACTCAGCGAGTAAATATCTTGCGGTAGTTTTTCATTAAACCCCCATTGAGACCCCACATAAAAGACTTNCAAATTATGAATTTGAAAAATATGTAATTAAAGTACCCAAAGATTCACGTCGTCCAAATAATCATACGTATTAAAAATAATTTAGAGACTTACCAAAAAGCAAAATTCGGTAATTTTTAAACGCATAAGTACAAAACAAACTACAGCATATGCTCAAAATGTCAACCACCATTTTTGATGCACGCACGACAACTTCGAATCCAATTTTCGTGCACTCGCTGGAAAACACCTCAAGAAAAGGAACTAGTGGTACGTAAAAAAACACTCCAACACGTTCTAATTCCAGATACCAACACCAACTGAGTTGCGTATTGTTGGGCGGCTTAGTATTAGAGATGTTTTAAAATCTTATGAGCTTTGACCTTCATATGCGCAGAAACATAATTCCGACCGTCGCCTAAATTATTCTACGTCCTAAAAACATTACACCTATTATTCACAGTCTCCCTCGAGCCCTAGCGTAAACAAGCCTTTGATCCGATTACAAATATCATAATAAAATGCCCTATTCTTTATTATTTTAATTTAAACAATAAAAATATATATAACGAACGTTCGCCAGTTGACTTTATTGATGTCCGGGCGACTTAGTTCATTTCTAGTTGTAATGAGGCACGTGGTCTAATTCTGAGTCAATGTTTTCACAACGTGCTTATTAGAAGAATTATGGGGATACGCCACGCCTTTCGCGCATTTCGCGACTCATGAGATATTAAAAGATCTCTACCTCCTGTTACACGTCGCGCCTTTGTCACATTGCTCGACATGAACTTTATCGAATTTTAAATTTATTACAATGCTAATTATTTTTTAGAATTAGGCATAAAAAGTTCAAAAAATGATAAGTATTGTATTTTATGGTATTCTATGCACGCAGTTATGTCAATATTCCTTAATTAATCGAACTTTTGTACATCAAGTTGCAGACTTTGATAATTTTTTTCTCGGAAATGGTTGAGTTTACGACCCATGCCATATAAAGTTTTTTTTGTTTATTTTAATGTACTCTATCGTCTGTTAAAATTAAGGCAGTCAAACTAACACCCTGTATATTCCTCTTTATACTGGCTTGAACTTATTTGATAACTAATAGTTCATCAACATAAAGCATTTCTTTTGTACATAACTAGAGGAAACAGAAATTTCTCCCTTTTCGATGAGCTACTTTTCTTCAAAGTACATAATAATTGCACTCATATTAACTGGTCTTTTATAAAAAATTGTTACAAAATTTAAAAGAAAGAAAGCGAGAAGTCACGAAGTTGACATACGCGTAACCATAACCAAACTTTGAATGATTTTTTGTTGCGAGCCTACTTCGCTTACAGCTTACATGATATAATTTTAAATTACACAAAAAAAAGTAGTCTGTACTTTTCATGCGACATATGTTATCGGTAGTATTTTTGCCTCCTGATCACGAATCTGGTGTCAAAATTGAGCTATCACATCACAGGAATTTCCTAACCTCAAAAAACAGGTCAAAAATAGCAAAAATTCACGAAAAAGTGCTAGGAAAAATAGATTTTTTTTTTCTGTATTCAAATGTTCATTTATATAGTTACCTCCCCGACAAACGTGAATTGGCGGTCAGAATTGATGGCTCTTTTTCTAACCTCAAAAAAAAAAAACGGGTCAATTAAGGTCAGAATTCACGAATTTTCAAAAAATAACAAATCTGCGCCACATGTGGTATACGGGGGATTTCGGGGTCGCTAATCACGGATCTGAGGTCAATTTTGCAAACTTCACGATGGCAGATCCACGATGGCCGACCAAATTTTCAAAAAATAAACAGATTCGCATCAAATTTGGTATATGGGGGTTTTCGGGGTCACTGATCATGAATTCGAGGTTAATTTTGCAAAATTCCAGATATCGGCCGACCAAATTTTAAAAAATAATATATTTGCACCAAATTTGGTATACGGGGGTTTTCGAGGTCACTGACCACGAATCCGAGATCATATTTACAAAATTCAACCCGTGAGTAGATCTTTTAGAGAAAAAAGAACAAGATCTAGCCGAAAAAAGGTAGAGTAACGCATGACTGGGTGCTCAGGTTATAAAGTAAAATATTACAAAATTATTTTCGTAATTGTGACGCCATTTTGAATTCACCACCTTGAATTTTGCAAAATTGACGTCGGATCCGTAGTTAGCGACCCCAAAAACTCTAGTATATCAAATTTGCTGCGATTCTGTTATTTTTTGAAAATTTGGTCGGCCATCTTGGATCCGCCATCTTGAATTTTGCAAAATTGACCTAGGATCCGTGATTAGCGACCCAGAAAACACCCGTATACCAAATTTGGCGCGAATCTGTGATTGTTTGAAAATTCATGATATCTGATCTTAATTGACCCGTTTTTTTGAGGTTGGAAAAAGAACCATTAATTCTATCCGCGGATTCACGTTGCGCGGAATCTTAACTATATAAATGAACATTTGAATATAAAAAAAAATTTGTATTTTTCCTAGCACCTTTTCATGAATTTTTGCTATTTTTTACCCGTTTTTTGAGCTTAGGAAATTCCTGTGATGTGATAGCTCAATTCTGATACCGGATTCGTGATCAGGAGGGAAAACTACTACAGATAACATATGTAGCATGAAAAGTACAGACAACTTTTCTTTTTTTGTGTGCCTGTGTTATTAATTACTATGATTGTTAATATTGTTCAATAAATTTAAATATATAAATTCTATAATTCTTTTAGTTTGTTACTCGGGGATTGAAACTCATTAAATATTTCTAATATCGCCATATCAAGATAAAGAAGACATTTTTTTGGCACTTACGTCCAAAGCACATAAGGTCGAAAATCGATCTAGTAAAAAAATTGAGAAATACTTCATGACACTGTGCACTATGTGGTTGCCTATTATTTGGCGCATGTGACATCACTACTAAAAAGGTCTATTCTGAAGAATGGCGTAAATCTCAAAATGCAACCCTGATTTTTTTTTAAATATTTCTTGAGATCCGAAGAAAATATTCTAAAACGTTTCTTTACCATTTTTATTTTAGTTTTAATTTACTATATTTTTTTTCTAGATGGAAGGTAAAAAAACTGAATATTCCTCTACATTTTGCTGCAGTAAAATGTTTCTTACAATTTTTCCTGATTTAATTCCAACGTTTGTAAACCCAACTCACTGAATTCGCCCGGGCTCACGTACAGGACCATTTAATTAATCCCATTTAATAACATTCATAAGTACTCAGCGAGTAAATATCTTGCGGTAGTTTTTCATTAAACCCCCATTGAGACCCCACATAAAAGACTTAATTAATTTCGTTCGGAGCTCCACATTTACAACCAGATTGAAACTGGGAAATGGTATCGGTCAAATCGTTTAAACGTCGTTTTCAGTCCAGCCCTGGACGGGCGACACATGAATAGGGGACGTGTTGAAACGCTGTGAAAAGATGGGAACTCGGCCGGCGCGGTCTATATTTGGTCATATTCGGTTTAGCCCTGTATTCTATACATGTCCTGCCACAGCCTTTGAATAGCGAATCAGCCGGGGTAAAAACACGGTCAATCCGCCCGCCACCTCCGCCGCCGCCGCCCGGGCTTGTCGATACTTCGATGCCGAAGTTAAAATGAAACAAAGGGGAGGGCAAAAAAACGCCAAACTTTTTATAGGAAACGTTTCCTTTTGAGGGATTATGTTATGCTGCACTCGCTGGGATGATTCGCTTGTTATTGTGGAAGGGGTCTAACGAATTCTTTGAATAAAACCAGGGCGCATTGCATAGTCCTTTGGAACTGCATTTAGATTAAATGTTCGAACTACCTACCAGCTGAAGGAAAAAGATTATTTTTATTGCATGGTTTGACGGTAGTTTGATTCCAACGAATTGTACGTAAAAGATCTTTTAAAATTTTGTATAATAAAATAGAGTGCTGGGGTGAATATCACAATACAGGTTGTTTGGAAAAGTTGGTACATAATTTAAAGTAGAGTAAAAATAGTAAAAAAAGTTCCTATAAACATTGGCCCTCCTGAGCACCGCTATTGCGATATTACCCTCCAAAGGTGTTTTATCATTTGGATAATTTTTAAAATAACTTTCTGATTAAGATAATAGAACGAAAATTTTAGGTAATAATCATACCATAAGGATATTTAACTATCATAAGTTTCATCAAAATCAGTTAAAAATAATTATAGTTTTCAAACTACCTTTATAAAAAATTTTTCGAATTTTTTTTATTCCTTTGAATTTGAATCAAGCTAATAATATATTTTTTAATGAATTAGAAGAAAAACTTTAACTACATTTATTTCGAATTCTGCGTAGTTTAGTCAGAAATAATTATTTTTTGACAGTTTCATTGTAATGATACTAATGATTGTCACTTTCGTCATTTAAATTTAAATTCTTACGTTTCCTTATTTTCTGAGTTGTTATCTTTGTGCTTTGGCTATTTCATTCGATTTTTTTACAATCATGAACCATCATGAGCAGACGCTGTTCTTACACTCGCAGTAGGATTACGTTAAAAAAAATTCTAAAATTACTTTGTCTAAATCATGGCTACGCCTCCTTGGATGGCCACATTCACGATATCTTGGAGCTAGGGCTCCTGATTCCAACGTTTTTGCATGAACTTTCCCAAACAATCTTGCAGAAGGTTGTCTTTAATAAATTTAATTTCAATAAACAGTTCGGCATATAACAAACAATACAGTTCATTGAGATTTGATGTTACGTCATTAATAAATACTATGAATAAAAGTGGGCCCAAAATAGATGCCTGTGGCATACCTGATCTCTGCATAAATTCTACACATTCCAGTTCGTCATGAAACTAACCGGTAAAGCAGGGGAAGGGCCATCTGGTGCATATTTAGCTGAATCTGCACAATTCTTTCCTTTGTCTTTCCAAAGCTTTTTTAATTGACATTTTTGTGAAATACAACATCAAAAGTTTGTAGGATATCGGGCCTATCTATCCATTCTTAGCATGCATATATTTATGATTTTTTTTTATCCTATAGCAATAACGAAACTAAGACATCATATCATATCTCTGGATTCATAATTGAAGATTCGATCTCATTCAAAATATACAAGGTTAGTCAAAAATGAGGAAGTACTGGTAAAGTTAATTTAACTTGACAGTGTATTCTATACAGGGTATCCCAACGAAATTTTACCCCCCCTATAATTGGAAAACCGAATAATATTTCAAAATTCGCCGAGACCCGTCGATTTTTGTTCTTGGGGGGAGCTTTTTTGACAGTCAAGCCAACTCGATATGTTCATCCCCCTAATGCATAGCAACCCCAACTTAAAAATTTCAAATGCAACTACCCCACTTGTGGCACATCATTTTAAAGACCTTTTCATTGCGAATACAGTAACGTACCGTTTTTAGAAATCGGTTGAGATTTGACAGAATTATTGGTTACGAACGAAAAGATGACAAACCAACTTACGCGTAGTAATTTCTACACAAATGCCCACCACTAATAAGTTTTTCATCTACTACACATGACCGCATTACCTAATTCTTATTGATGTGTCTATCAGTTTACAAAAAAGTCAGAAATGAAATAAAAACGGTACGTCACTGAAATATTATTCGGTTTTCCAATTATAGGGGGGGTCAAATTTTCGTTGGGATACCCTGTATATCGTTTTCTTTATAAGATAGGCTTCTTTTTCTGAAAACATATATCTTATATATGTCTGCTTCAATCGATGTTTAATTACTTTTCTGATCTAATATATGTTTACATTATGTTCCCTTAAAAAATCTTACTTATTACCGAAAAAGTAAATTACCTACTTCTCTGTATATTATAGAGTATAATGCCATCTTCACCATTTAACTATTAGTATTACAAAAAGGAGTTTAGAAAATTGTGTATGTCAATAATATTATTTATCCGTCACAGCAATTAGGTATATGAAAAAAGCAAAATTCTAGATTTACAGCAACGTTATACTTTAGCTACACTTTTATACTTGAAAAGATTCAATTCAATCTCCATAAATATGGTACATAGAAACATTTTAACTAAAATTACCTAAGAAAGAAAACTGCCATAAAACAATCGGTCCAAAAGGCTTCACTTACCTTGCCCCATATTTGTATATCATATATAAAGGCGAACATAAAATATGGATTCTATTGATAGATACATTTGCTAATATTATTAACGTACATAGTTAACGTATAAAAAATTGTTTCTACTCACATACGCTTACACATTGGTGATATAAAGTTTATATTTTGTTGTGTTATGTTTTCTTTCATTGTTTATTTTTTTAATGTATTAATACTAGTATTAATGTATTAATACATATATTAATACTATTAGTTATGAATGCACTGTGAGCATCCAAATTAGTACATAATTATTTTCTATGAAACAAATTTAAAATATTAGAAATATTAGAACTGCTACAATAAGAACCAAAAACTATTTACTGACTAAACAAACTAAACAAATATAGGTAAACGACACAGTAAAGTTTTTGTCGAGATTTTTTTGTCTATGTAGAAACAGACTTAAAAAAATCGAACCCTCATTAGTCGCTCTTACACAAGGGTGATTTTATTTAATTTCTATTTCTTTATTCAACGCCAAAGTACGTATGATTATATGACAACACAACTAGCATCCTTTCAAATACCTCCTATTTAATTAAACAATTATTTCTTTTCAATCATATACCATCTTTTCAATGAGGTAATTTTCGCTGTTTAATGAAAAACTAAATAGGGGATAGCAGGTTGAAGATCATGTTAAGGATGTACGCAAATTATTATGATAATATTAAGCATTCGCTTATATGTAGAAAAATATTTAATTCATTTTTAACAGCTACTGCGGCTCCCGAATGCCATGAGAACATAAAACATAATGGTATTGTAATAGCAAAATAACTGCATATCTAGTTTAAAACCCATCACACTTAAAAGTGTGTCAGAATAGTAGATTATTAGTACGCAATGTAATTATTCCACATACCGAGACAAAATGAAATTCTAAATACGATACGTGATTTTGCACACACACGGAAAATTACATCTATGTATATGGGAATTCACCTCTGCGAATTCTGAAATGCGGCGTGCGTTATTACAACTGCATAAAGTTGTTTTATGGTTGTAACATTTTATTGCTGATGCTTTTTCAATAAAAGTAGGCAAGTACAATTCTCGAAATGTAAAGCGGCGTACAAAACGTGGGAAGCACACGTCATTTCTTCCTGATAGTAAAATACTGTTTCTATTTTTTATTACGATTTTATGACGAATTGCAGCAAAACAATACGGCTCGATGGTCCATGATTGAAAGTAATGGTTTAGTGCCTTCCATTTTTACAGCAATTTTACATTTGCAGATACACTGATGATGTCATTCCTGCAGAAGATAAAACATTTTGTTTTGGAAGCAGAGTACAACCCAATTTAAAATAATGTTTCTTTAGAGAAGTTGAAATTATCAGGAATAGTTAGTTGAAAATGTATTTTTTGTGTGCTTTATACAGGGAGTTTAGATGCTGTGGAAGGTTCCTGGAATCAAAATAGGTCAATTTAATCCAACATACCTTAGTGCAAAAATTAACAATAGCAAATATGCAGAGGGTCAAAGAAAAAAACTTTTCCCTCAGTATTTTTTCGACCAAATTCAGTCTTCAGTCCTCACAATAAATGATTTCTGATGTTAAACTTTGGTTCCTCATACTTTTCATTGAGAATTTTTATTTTGCATCGCTTTTCCAAAAAAAAAAAAAAATGAATTTAAATAGCACATAGCGGTGGGTAGATAAATAAAAAAAATTTACTTATTTATTTAATGAATTTTTTAAGGAAAATATATGTATTTTGGTAACTAAAATAATTAAGGAAATTGCGTTAAAACAGTTAAATAAAGTAAAAACCGTTTAAAAAAAATTAACAAATCAGAATTTAACGATAAACTATGAACCAAATCTACCAACCAAATACTACTACGTGAAATACTACTACTATTTAATACTATATTTGAGTAAATGACCACCATTTACTTCAATGCATTTTCTGCACCATTTAAAAAAAAATTCCCACATGTTCCAAAAGTTCAGATACCACAATCCTTTGTCATAACTCGTTTCTAGTAGTAATTAGGGCTCTTTGACCGTTTGATTTATCCCCAAAAGTAAATGTCTGAATGAATTGCCTAAAATAACATGAACTCGTTTACTATCTTCTAAGATTTTAATTGTTGTGAACATTTTCATATCAACTGGATAATGCAAAAATCTAACACATCAGTTAAATTATTTATAAATAAATTAAATAATAATAGTCCCAGAATAGAACCCTGAACTACACCAAAAGGGGCCATTGTAAACAACGTATTGACAGTAGCGGTGGCTTTTGAGAAATCTGTATATTTTACATCAGTTTGTAGCTACGTATTTAAGGATTCTGAAAGAAATTATGTAATGTAAGACAATTAGTGTTCATTGACAGGCACCTCATGAATCCGTGGTAACAGGTGGACATTCGGTTACGAATAACAATTTGATACTACCATGCAATAATATTTCCAGGATTTTGCAGGAGTTGTAGATTATAGAAACCGGACTAAAATTAGAAATGTCTGCTTCAAATACGTTTTCAGTTATTTGGTCTTATTATTATTTTTTTCAGAGCATTTATCAGCTGTTGTTAGTTTAAACAAGTTCATTTTCTAAAAGTTGTATTCGTTAAAAACTTGCTATCCGCACAAAAATGGCCTAAACTGATTGAAACTGCTGGACATTCATGAAATAATCAGTAAGGATTAAAATTTCGGTAAGCTCTCAATCCAATCCCTTAATTCATTGGGACTGAATAGAAGCAATCCGATCAAATCATGCCGCAAAGTTGGGATACATGGAGACAAAAAACTGCGCAAAAACCCTTTAATTATTTTTAGCTTCCTTTTTATACCACAATAACACGTAAATATGATTTTTTTGTTTCTGTTGACATTATCTGCTAAAACGACTGTAATGGAAATCCACTACAAAGTGTATAATTCATAATTTTCATCTGAACTTATTTAATTTTCAGAATATGTCTAAATTCTAAAAGTATTTTATGAATAGAAATTTTTTTGCAATTGTCTTGAAACATAACATTTGATCTTGAACTGACCTTAAACCAGAGCTAATCGCGTCAAACGGACACCGGATTCGGATTCAGCGACCCCAAAAACGATACATAGGTTGAAAAATATATACAAAGGTTTAGGTTGTTGACAACTGATTTTCTATATTTGACCTTGAACTGACCTTAAATCAGAGCTAATCGTGTCAAACGGACACCGGATTCAGATTCAGCGATCCCAAAACCATATGGATACCATGGTCTCGTCTTTCGGACCTGCCAGTTTTTTTGTGGGGCTGTGTATTTGTTTGCCTTTATTTAAGTACATGCAGACAATATTATTATTATTATTTGCAAATATTTGTTCCATATTCTACAGACATTTTCAATACAAACGTGAGACACATATTTCTGTTACTTCCCATATTATTTTTTGCCTTAAACATCGTGAAACAAAAGCTGTTTTGCGGTAATTATCCCGATGATTTTCCTTTGTGTAACGTATACATAAATCATTATACCAAAAATACGAGCAGCAATAGCGGTAGAAGGTATTACAATGCAAAAAAGTTCCGCTTCCAAAGTAATTGGTGTCTGTTTCTGAGAAGAGAGGCCACTAAAAAATAGTCGAAGAACGCTTCGATTCATCCGAAAATAGAAATTAGTGCTTCTGGCTATTTTTAGTCGCATGACAGATCCATCAGTCATAACTCTGAGTTTCAATTGAAAGTGTTAATTGCTTTATAAACAGCTTTTGTTTATATCTGGACGGCCCCAAGTTGTTAATGAGTTGGAATTCTTTTAAGATTCACTAGTTAGTTACCGCCACATGTGGCTATTATAGATGTATACTAACAGCGTTTATCTTAATGGGTGCTCCAGAGATGGGAACAACAAGGGCAATTTTAATGAGAAGTCAGGACCGAGAAATATGTTAAAGAGAAAATTAGTGATGATGAAACTCGTCATATTTACATTTTTTTAATAACAGGTCGTGACATGAACAAATATACGACCAAAACTGGATGATCGTAAAACACAAAATCTAAAAAGACACCTGTAAGTCAATAAATTAAATTAGGATCATTTAAGGAGAATTAACTTAAAATTAACGTAAAATAGTCAATACTTCAGTGACGTTCATTTAATTTTCTACAAAAGCAAGTTGTTAATTTAAATAGATTCACAATTGTTAGACACAGTCATACTTTTAGAAAGTGTGATGTGGTTTGTTATGAATGTATGCTTGAAAATTAATTCGAAACAGACGGCATCCGACAATAATTAACTATTCAACATTGCGACAAACTGGTCCTTCTTGTCAAAGCAAAAGTATTTTTTTCCAAAAAACGCTTCCGAAGTGTTCTAGATTCCTGCAAAGATTGGACATGAAGCACAGTTGGTTTGGTACAATCATTACAGCTACCTTTAGGTATACGAGCCCAGGCTCATAATAGTTCGGCCAGGTATAATTTTACTCCCAATATATATAAATTTAAGGTAATAACACTCTCAAAACTATTTTGTTAAAGAAAATTATTGTTAACACAGAAAACGTATAAACTTTTAACTTAAATACGATTAAATATTACTATACATATAATGATGCGTCAATCACTAGTTTGTTAATAAAAACCATTAAGATTCGCTCTTTATCAAAATTGTGGTACATCATCTTTTTTAAGGATAATAGCTTTAATTCTGGCAGGCATTGTATCTACTTGTACTAACTTAGCGCAGTATTCAGGAAGGGTGCTGTCCCAAATTGTTTGCAATTTGGTGCGTAGACTGAACGGGCTGGGTATTTGCTCAACTGTTTCTTCATTTTATGCCATATTGTTTCTATTGGCAACAGGTCTGGACTGCTACAGGGCCATTCCATAACAGGAACATTATGTTTCTGTTACCAATATTTTTCTTTAATAAAATAGTTATCAGAGTGTTAGTACTTTTATATAAATATTATATTAGTTGTAAAATTATGCCTGACCGAACTATTATGAGCCTGGGCTCGTAATAATTTGAACAAAACTTGACCTGTAACGTAGGAATAAAGAGGATCCTGATGAGTTTCAAATGTCAAAAAAATAATAATAAAATTGACGTTAAAGAGAATCTTCTACATTTACAATAACAACTTTGTTTCTTGAGTTCTTCGCATCCAAAGCTCAGAAACCATAATAAAATTATAAGTATAATAAGTCTATTATCTATGTTAATGAAAGATAACCAAACGGCACAGAAGTTTCAGTTAGAAATGGTTCATCAACGTCTGCCATTGAGGATTATTGGCAGGATTGAGGATTTGGCATACATTTTTTTTGACAGTTGTAATCACTCAGAACCCTCCTGATTTCCTTGCCACTAGATAGCTACTGCTCAAATGAAGATAGTTAATGTTAATGATAAAGACTGCTTCACTTTGAAATCAAATCCTATTAGTTAAGTCGGTAGAGCAGTAAAAATAGGCTTTGGCCTTTGTGTTTGATGACATCTATTTTGTTGTACAGAAAAATCTCAAATATTATGTAGAATAAGAATCCGAGTTTGCCTATTCCAAAATACCATTGCTAAATTCAGGGAAACAACAAACATACAAAAGAACGAAAAATTACCCGTGTTTCGACATATTTTTCGCAAAACATTGAAAGGAAGTCCTAAATAAAAAATAGTCATTCTTTATTTTTTGTTTATTTGACGATTTTCTATAAAGTAATAACTGCGAATCAACAAAGTTGAATTTTTCATTAACAATGGACGAGAAATAATAGAAAATCATATGTAAGTAAATTTAGAACTATTTTTAAAATGGAAAAATATTTATAAATATTGATGAAACTTTGCGAACAAATAGTAAAACATATGTCAATTCTACCCTAAAAATTTTGCAACGGCCGATCACGTGGTTTTCGATTGACATGATTGTTAATTAAAAAAATTTCAGAAAGTTTATCGCGTACCGTGGGTTTAAATTAAGGTTTAGAAAGGGCATACAATTTTTTAAAGATACTTGTTGTCATAATAAACAATGATCAATACTAAAAATACCTATTTTTACACTTTCATAACCATTTAGAATTTTTTTAATATTTTCAACATTTTACTCTATAAACAATTATTATTTATTGCCCAGGGAATTTTTTATGCAACCGACAAAATCTTGCACACATAAAAACTACGTCGTAACCCCTTGCTTTTTAGCCCTAATTTAAACCCACGGTACGCAATAAACTTTTTGAAATTTTCTTAATTAACAATCCTTTCAATCGAAAAGTTCGTGATCGATCGTTGCAAAATTTTTACGGTAGAATTGACATGTTTTAATATTTGTTCGCAAAATTTCCTCAATATTTATAAATATTTTCTTATTTTAAAAATTGCTTCAATTATGCATATGATTTTCTACCATGTTTCGCCCATAGTTAATGCAAGATTCAACTTTTTGATTCGCAGTTGTTGTAACTTTATAGAAATCGTCAAATAATCAAAAAAGAAAGAATAACTTTTTCTTATTTAGGGCTTACTTTCAATGTTACAGGGAAGAATATGTCGAAAAATGGGTAATTTTTCGTTCTTTTTGTATGTTTGTTGTTCCTCTGAATTTAGCAATAGTTTTTTGTAACAGGCACACTGGGATTCTTATTCTACATAATATTTGGGATTTTTCTGTACAACAAAATAGATGACTTAAAATACAAACGTCTCGTATGCTCTAGCACCTGTACTATATAGGATGAGCCTTTAGGGATCATTTTAGGGATAAACTAAAATTCGTTACAATATTCTTGTTACATCCAAAATATTTTAAATACTAAAGTATTCGATTCTTTGTTTGAATAATAGGTTCGTAGGAAATCCTCTTGAAATCCATTGGTACAGCGATGTTTTCTATCTATAGTCAAATAATTGAACATGTTGACGCGGGAGAGTGCCCAGCAGCTGTATTTTGCGATCTAAGTAAAGCTTTCGATTGCGTCAATCATGATAAGTTACTAGAAATTCTAGAAATATATGGTATTAGAGGTGTTACCTTAAACTGGTTAGCATCTTTCTTGAGAAATCGGCGACAATATGTTTCTCTATTAGTCACAAAAAATAACCATTCCACTGATTGTCAATCCAATTCTTTGAATGTTAATTTGGGAGTGCCTCAGGGCTCTATCTTAGGTCNTAGGGTGACATATGCTTTACTATTTGTTTCATCAGTATATATAAATATTTACTTATTTTAAAAATTGCTCCAAATATACATATGATTTTCTACCAGTTTTCGCCCATTGTTAATGTCAAATTAATTCAACTGATTCGCAGTTGTTGTAGCTTTATAGAAAATCGTCAAATAAACAAAAAATAAAGAGTAACTTTTTTATTTAGGACTTACTTTCAATGTTACATGGAAGAATATGTCGAAAAATGGGTAATTTTTCGTTCTTTTTGTATGTTTGTTGTTCCTCTGAATTTAGTAATGGTTTTTTGTAACAGGTACACTGGGATTCTTATTCTACATAATATTTGGGATTTTTCTGTATAACAAAATAGATGACTTAAAATACAGACGTCTCGTATGCTCTAGCACCTGGACTATATAGGATGAGCCTTTAGGGATCATTTTAGGGATAAACTAAAATTCGTTACAATATTCTTGTTACATCCAAAATATTTTAAATACTAAAGTATTCGATTCTTTGTTTGAATAATAGGTTCGTAGGAAATCCTCTTGAAATCCATTGGTACAGCGATGTTTTCTATCTATAGTCAAATAATTGAACATGTTGACGCGGGAGAGTGCCCAGCAGCTGTATTTTGCGATCTAAGTAAAGTTTTCGATTGCGTCAATCATGATAAGTTACTAGAAATTCTAGAAATATATGGTATTAGGGGTGTTACCTTAAATTGGTTAGCATCTTTCTTGAGAAATCGGCGACAATATGTTTCTCTATTAGTCACAAAAAATAGCCATTCCACTGATTGTCAATCCAATTCTTTGAATGTTAATTTGGGAGTGCCTCAGGGCTCTATCTTAGGTCCAGTTTTATTTATTTTGTACATAAACCAAATTAATTCAGTTATA
This sequence comes from Anoplophora glabripennis, assembly GCF_000390285.2. Classification (NCBI taxonomy): domain Eukaryota; kingdom Metazoa; phylum Arthropoda; class Insecta; order Coleoptera; family Cerambycidae; genus Anoplophora; species Anoplophora glabripennis. Next base: position 129,164 of record NW_019416335.1, on the reverse strand, counting down.
CCAGGTTGTCATTTTACTGCTTATGCTGATGAGATATCTCTGATAATCTCTGATAAAAGTTTTAAAAATTTAAACAACGAATGCTCTGAAACTTTGAACAGTATTGTTGATTATTTTAGTTACCAAAATTTATATTTTAATAGTGAAAAAATAGAATTGTTGCGCATCCACACATATCAACATGATGTTGAAGACATAACTCTGAATATCTATAACACACCGTTATGTAATTCACATAAGTAGCATACGATTTTTGAGACTTTATTTGGATGAAAATTTAAACTGGAAGTCTCATTGTGATAAAATAGTTTGTAAATGAAATAAACTAAGATTTATATTTTTAAACTTGAGGTCAGTACTTACCATAAATCAATTAATTAATATATATTATGCAAAAGTGTAGTCAATATTGAGATACGGTGTGTGTTTTTGGGTCAATTCGACTAATGGAAGAAAAGTGTTTATTGTGCAAAAGCGAATCATTCGATGCATAGCTAATATAGCCTTAAAAGAATCCTGTAAGCCACTTTTCAAAAAATACCGTATATTAACGTTGACCTCCCTGTACATTCTTGAGATATGTATTTATGTATTTAATAATGCAGGTATATTTAATTTAAATGAGGATACTGATTCTTATAACACAGGTCAAAAACATCACTTTCACTTGCCATTTACTAGATAAATTTAATAAAAAATTAACCTAATACATTTGTTCGGTTCATGTTTTTTTTGTTTGCTTGTACAGCCCCTCTATGTGACGCATGTAACATGTGATGTATGAGAGTGCGAGCTCGGAACGCCAGTGTTAACTTGACTGTAATGTAGGAAGGTCGATTTCTAAAATAAAATATCTGGTGACACAATACGACATTCGTTTTAATTATTTTACAACAACAATCACACAACATTGGACTAAAAATATTTAACAGGCTGCCTGAACATATAAAATTTTGCTTAAATATAAAACATTTCAAGAGAGATTTGAAGAATTATTTACTTGATAAGTCTTTTTATTCCCTTTCTGATTATATGTAATCTGTGCGACCTTTATGGATGCTATCTTGGATTTTAACATAATTGTAGTGTATGTAGTTATAGTAATTCTATATTGTATATCCATTGGATGTAAATTGTATTGACTTTTATGGGTGTTGCCTATATTTTTATTTTTATTATTTTTGTTGTCTCTATACCTATATCTGTATTGACTATTCCTATACAATTGTAATATTGTCTTAACGGAAAATAAATAAAATAAAAAAAATACAACCTGAATACTGCTTTATTATTAGTTAATAAGTATGTCAAAAAAATATGCTATAAACATAAAATATAGGTTTGTAGGAACTTAATATTTATTATAAAGAACGCTCTGTAAAAAAACATGATAGAAAAAATATTTGTAAGATTAATATAACTAACAATTATGTTAGTGACATATACCAATTAAATTAAATGTTTTGATGATATCTCTATTGAATACGACTAAAAATATCATATTACAGGTTGGCTTCACAATAATAATTTTTCATATAACTTGTAACTAATATTTCCTGCAATCCACCAACAAATTCCGAGAACTGAGTAGTGGATTCTCATTAAACTCTAGTTTGATCCGCAATGAGAACAATTTATTTTTTTTTTGTATCTCTGTTAATTTTCTCTTTATTTATTTGGAAAGTTTGCATGTGGAAAAAAATTAATCAAATGAAGCCTTGTACCGAAAGAACAAAGGTTAATAATAACATGAAATATCACAATCAAACAGCAGAGTAATAACAAATAAAGAGTATCGTCGCTGAAGAAACAATACCGTCTAAGTGACATTTTTAGCAAAATTCAGGTTTCTCACAAAACACCTAAATAGCGCGCATCTCTGTAGTCGAATACCGTATTTTTGAAGAGTTTACAATTGAAGTAATAATGTGTTGGTTATTTTTATTAAACTTAGATCAGGGGTATTGTTTCTTCAACGACGGTATATATTACTACACGGGGTGTCCCAAAAAGGCATGAACACCCCAATAACTTTTCAGAACTGAGTTCTATCAAAAAAAGTTTCAGATAAAATATGTACGTTATCAAGAAACCAATATGCCCATGACATTCAATACGTTGTTGACGCCTCGAAAATCAATTTGTTTCTTACTAAAATCAGTCTAAATTTGTTTATCTGTTTTCATAGCTATTTTCAATTAAATAATGAATTTCCTCAAAAAAAAATCCTAACTGTAAAGAGATCTTCTTTATCGCCAATTTTAAATAATATTTTTATGGATATAATGTAAAGAAAAAACCCAGCATTTGAATGAAAATTTTTCCAATCTGGCCTACCATTGGGGCATTTATTTTTGTAGATAATTTATTTTAGAAAATGATAATAAATTGCCTTTTAGATAATTTTATGAGTGATTATAGGAAACCAACTAACACTACTTTTAATTCGATTCGTTATACTGATACAAACAAGCGTGTAATTAAATGTTTTGTACGATAGAGCCAATTTGATTTCTTCAAAAGATAAAATTACATAGGTAGGTAATAAAAGTTCCATATATTTCTGAACTAACGAAAAAACTGAGCAGTATAGGTAAAAAATATAATATAAGGACAGATTTTCAGACAACTATTACTTGAGTACGGAGTGTTTTGTCAAAGACGCGCCCAAGTAATGATTCAAAAGATTGTATTTATAGCATACTTTGTGAATCATTAATATTATATTTGTATCTTTCGACATGTGAACATTGGAAATTGAATAGACGAACGTAAAGACCACAATAAAGAAACGAGAAATTGAGAAATGAAAAGTTTACGATCACGCTTGGAAAAAGGTCATAGAAATCAATGAGATCAGGACGAAATTTTGAAGAAGGATAGAATAGCGTTCAAAGAAATATGTATAAAAAAAGACGGCGATTATTTTATTAAACGATAAAATAAATGTTTCAAATTATTCGGTGAAGTTGTTGTTGGCGAGAAATACAAAAAAAAAATTGGGAATATATACGGCAGGAAAAATGGAATCAATATCGTAAAATTTTAAAATCCTTATAGTTTCCGAGAAAAAATTATTTAAGTTGTAGTATGTACTTTCAAGCATTACATTACTGGACAACTGTAGTTTCTAGCATCTTTCGCAATACTCGTGGAGAGCCACGTGGCCTCAGCGACTCCGAATACTGAAATGCGATTTTACAATCGTCGTTGCGATAGTGTTTACAATAGTGTTTAATAGTTGTGTAAAAAATGGCTTGCGCGTATAGCAACCAGGAATTGATGGATATCGTTTTAATTTACGGTGAAGCAAGACAACATTTGTATTATGGTGAAACAATTGTGTTATGGTGAAACAGGACAACATTTGTTATAGTTCGAGAAACTGAGTAAGACGGGCCCAAATGTGTTTACACGTCGGTTGACAAAATTTTGAACAGTTGTTGCAACGTTAGGTATGTCAAATTATTTTATTAATTCTTCTTCTATAAAATTCTATTTATTCCTTTCCTTGCGAAATTCTTTCAAGTTTTTGTCCGTTTTTATCGCCATGCTGGTCGCATTGTGCGAGGTCAAGTTTTACAGTGGACCAGTTTCCAGTACCGTGCAGAAATATATTTTTAAATCATTTTCGAACTGCCCTTTTTGATTTTTTCTTTAGGTACAAAATTGTATTTATAAGAGTCCATCCAATATTTTTTTTTGTTTTGATGTTATGAATCATCCTGTATAATAGACATCTTTAACCATGGAAGTAAAAAAAAACAAACAAATTTAAACAGTCGAAATTAACTTCAAACGAAATACTGTTACTGAAAACTAAAACGGATGGATTTTCGAAACATCAACAATTTATGCGTGATATATATTTTTGTCTGCTTTTTTCATACGACAAAACTATTTTCATAAAAATAACTTAACTAATCCTTTCGACGCAAGTTTTTCTTTATTTTTTTATGTTTTCTCACAAATGACAAAATCGTACATATTTAAGGTTAAATAATGAAATTTTAATTTAATATATTTAATTTTATTAGTAACTCACATCATGATCTAAATAAAACACATTTTACAAGTGAGACCGGTTTTTTATTTATTGCCTTTACCTACTTCATCTTATAGTTAAATCTACTTAATATGTCTCCTTTGAAGATCAAATTTTGTGTCTTAATAATATTTAACTGTCCCGTAACCGATACTCTATTCACAGACCAATATTTTACGAAATAATCTTCCAAAATCTATACATACAAATCCTCCGTAGCCCAACCGGGGATATCTCCCGGCGATAAATTTCAACTACAGATATAAAACTATAAGTTTCAGCTATATATCACTTAAGCATCGCATGTCGCCGCAGTATTTTGTTGAAATTTTCTGAATACGAAGTTTAAGGAGCTCCCCAAGGGCATCTTGCATCTCAAGTTTGATGGACACTATGATGTATTAAGCAGAGCCGAAGAAAGAACTAGACGTGAGCTTTAAACGTGACGATTCATCTTGTTGACCGCGACTGTCTCCAGCTCAAGCTATTTACTGCCAGACTGGATATTGTTAATTCGGCTGCATTTCTTGGGGCCCTACAGTCGCACTCAAATCCCTTGATAACTTCATGATTTCAGCATATGAGCTATCTGGCTCGTATGCTTTCAGGATCTAGACTCAGCCTCAAAAGAAAACTTTGTGACAATATTTAGTTTTTTAAATTTCAAATTTTATGATAATTTTAAAACAAATAGTGCACATTTAATAAAAACTCGTCGTCATTTGTTTTCCAATAATTTCGGCTGAAGAAGTTTTGCAGAAATTTATGTCAGTAGGTCCCTACAGCGTAGAAAGTTATTTTAAAGGTTGCTTCAAACATTGAGACAAACGGAGTTTTTTGTTTAACTGCAGTACTATCGTCGATGACTCTGATGTCAAGGTAGAAGGGTTCTCTGAAGCAATTGCAGCCTTAGAAGAGGTACTGGTACTGGGAATAATTCTCTTATCAGTCTTATTTTATTTTTTGAAATAGAATCCTCGATGTAGTCTTCAGCAACGGCTGATGATTTCCATCCACCTTTTTATTGTAATTAAATTAGCTCACGAATCTGCTAACAAAGATGCCGAAGATCTTCGGAAACAATGGCCAGTAAACTGCTTTGCATCTAGTAATTTCAGAAATTCAGAAATATTAGTAGGAATCTTCCCAAAAGTATTTATCCCAACAGGTGGAACAGTACATTTGTCGTTAACGTAATTTGGTCTCCAAAATATGAATCAAAAACGAGTTTTCCAATTTTTCAATATAATCTATTGTTAATTTACAAAGCTCTTACGACGGCACGGTCCAAATAAATTAAAAATTGATTTAACTGTTATCATTAGATATATGGTGTTTCATTTAAAAATGTATTATAGTAGAACTCTAATTATCCCGATTAATTGAANCCTCGATGTAGCCTTCAGCAACGGCTGATGATTTCCATCCACCTTTTTATTGTAATTAAATTAGCTCACGAATCTGCTAACAAAGATGCCGAAGATCTTCGGAAACAATGGCCAGTAAACTGCTTTGCATCTAGTAATTTCAGAAATTCAGAAATATTAGTAGGAATCTTCCCAAAAGTATTTATCCCAACAGGTGGAACAGTACATTTGTCGTTAACGTAATTTGGTCTCCAAAATATGAATCAAAAACGAGTTTTCCAATTTTTCAATATAATCTAATGTTAATTTACAAAGCTCTTACGACGGCACGGTCCAAATAAATTAAAAATTGATTTAACTGTTATCATTAGATATATGGTGTCTGGAGTTTCATTTAAAAATGTATTATAGTAGAACTCTAATTATCCCGATTAATTGAATAAATCAAGAAGAAAATGTAGATATGTACATATGCAATTTAAAAATAAACTACCATTTTGTTTATGTATACATATTGTACTGTAGTGTATATTACATACATACGTTAGTGACTACAAAACAATGTTTTTACATTTTGTACTGTACACTGATAAGTGTTAGTTCTTAAGCGCACTGACTGACTGGCACCGACAGCACAACAATGCGCGCGAGGCTGATGACGCATCTTCTGCGTATGTGTATTTTTTATTTTAGCGCGATAAACGTACATTTGAAGGTCTATTTGATATCGGATTTCTCTTGTTCTAATGAAACACATTCGCCGTTTACACTGTCAAAACCTGGTTTTATTTAAAATTAATACCGTGGGGTCGAATAATAGTGCGTTTTATGTCCTTTGGGGATTCGTACTTTACCCGGTAACGTTCTCTTTGGATCGGCAGTGAATATTTAAAATCTGTTCCTATTTAAATGTCGGGAGAGGAACGAAACAAGCTCGTTTGAACAAAAGTGAACCGAAATAAATATGAGCTTTGTTCCACTGAAACTAAAATTTGTTAATTAAAAATTAAAAAAAAAGAATTATTAGGTACCTACATTTTTAATTTGCAGTAACTTGAAAATATATTACAGTTTGTAAAGGAATTTTAGTTAGTCGTATGGTAGAAATATGAGTGGCATCTAAAGGTTTTATTTATGTATTTATGTATTTATGTATTTATGTATTTATGTATTTATGTATTTATGTACTTATATACTTATTGGTTATTATATTAAAAGCCGTTAACGGCACATAACTACAGAATATAATGAAATTTTGAAATTTGTGATGTACTAAAGTAGAGAAACCTGATAACAGGGATGTGTTGTACTATATATGAGAATATAAAGGATACAAATTAACATATAGAATAAGTTTTAATACAAAAAATGCAAAATCATTACGTGATACCATCAATCTGTCAAAATAAACTAAATAATAAAAAATATTAAATTTAATATGCTAAAGAAAGCAATAATACGTAGTAGAAAGTTAAAATATATAACCTAGTACAGTTTTGTAAAGTAATTTACTTACGACCACTACTGTAAATACTTAAAAACACCGTCTGCGATCAATGTAAGATTCCTATTACGTACGGTAAAAAAATCGCACAGTTTTTCTAGTAACCGCCTAGCAACGGTCAATACAATACTTGTATTGTTTGTATTGACCGTTGCTAGGCGGTTGATAGGAAAACTGTACGATTTTTTACCAAGCTGTGCGATTTTTTTACCGTACGACGTAATAGGAATCTTGCATTGATCGCAGACGGTGTGTTTTTAAGTATTTAAAGTAGTGGTCGTAGGTAAAGTATAGTACGTAATACGTGGTGTAATGCAATTACGCACTCATAGAATTACGCACTCGCCGCTACGCGGCGTCGTTCGTAACTTTTCCATTCGTGCGTAAAATGCTTTTTACAACACTTATTACGTAATATACTATTACGCACGAATGGAAAAGTTACGTAAAGTGCGTAATTCTATGAGTGCGTAAGTGTCTGTCTCTAGGTGCGTCTTTCGGAAGTCGGATGCGATCTGGATAATTGGCTATCCGGATAGTTCGAGTTTGGATAATTGGCGTTCGGATAATTAGAGTTTTTCTGTAATTTGTCGCTAGTAAATATTTTTGATTTTTTGGCCGATATCCTACACTTTTTCTGTAATACTTGCTTAATTGATTATTCTTGATTTGCAAACTTTGTCTGTTACTTTCTTAATTTTACATGAATCAATAAGTCTTTTATATGCTATATAATTTTGTTGCCAGGATTTCTGGGTCAACAGATCTAAAGTTACCTTATTTGCGGCTTCTTCAACATCTGGTGGAATAATAAAATAACTTTCATTCCCCGTAATTTTTTCAAAACCCTTCTTTTAGCCACAAAATTTATAATACTTAAGGATAGCTTCAACAGTATTTACTAATAACTATTATTCATAGAAAAGTACAAAGAACCAATTAATATTTAATAACAGAAATGCCATACTGTAAGTATAAAAAAATGTGAAAAATGTAAATTTTTCATTCCATGCTTGTGACGATAAACAGTTAATTTAATGCCTAATTAAAATGAATAAAATAAATCTCTGAAAGTACCTGTATATGAAGCGTATTTCCCAAAACAAACAAGAACGATTTTAATATTATACATTATCTTTATTTGTAATCATGAGAAAAATCGTAAAGTCCCTAGTGTCGTTGTGAAAAAAATAATCACTGAGATCGCAGATCATACAAAATACCTAAGACAGACCAAGAACAAACAACCGTGATTCAGCCGAGAGAGATCTTTATACCATTAACTTCCGGCCATATAAATTACCAAAATTATAATTTATTGTTGTATAGATACTCGTATATAGTTGTAGACAATAAATCTCCTGTAGCCTAAAGAAGTGCGGAACACACGAAACACACGCCCAATAATAAAAGATTTATGTGCCAGTTTGGCTGCAGCCCACTGCCCCAGTAATACGGTAGAGATAAAAACTAATCTTCTTAATTTGGATCAGCCAGAGGAATATTGGAAAAAATGAATTATGTTGCCTGCCTGGTAGACCTACTTCAGAAAGTTGCCGAAAGCTAAGAACTTTGATGGCTGCTGACTATAAAATTTATTACATGGTTGTAGGTCCAAAGATAATTTTGTTACAAACGCTAGGAAAGCGTATTATTAGTACCGTTAAATGCAATTGTTTGTATTAGAGACTTTGTGCTTTTGAAATAAAACTATTTACAAATTTATAAAAAAGCGTTGTTGCAAAAACACCCATTGAGATTGTTTACTTAACATTACCTGAATGTCTTTAGTAACATGGATCTATTCCAAATTTTCTATATTTTTTCAGTTTAGGTATATTGATTGATTTGTTCATATTTATTTTTCGGATTTATATTTTATATACAAGGTGTTAACGAAATAAGTACTCAAAATTGGAGAGTATGTAAAACATGTCGAAATATGATGAAAACCTTGGTAGAGTTTTTGTCAGTGGCGGCCCCTAAGGGAGATACAGCCCCTTGAAAGGGTAACTCAGGAAATAGTTTTTATTGCATAACTTCAAAACGGTCTAATATCGAATCGCGAAATTTTTTGGTTGTATTACTATTTATATGCTTAATAATCGGCATAATATATAAATCAAAATTTGCTACAAGGGCGTAAGAAAATGCGGGGCCATGGGACAAAATTTTACAATTTTTTTTGTACGCTCCAACATACTAATGAACTGCTCAGGTATATGTCTCTGGTTATTGTTCGAACACGCTCTAGGCTGGATCTGCAAAGGTCCTACAGTGGTCTTAGCGTTGAATTTGAGAAAATTTCGTCTTCTTGAAAAATACTGATCCTGAAATGACGGTCATCTTCGAAGGGTCATTAGTATGTAAATGATTTTGATTAACGTTGGCCGTAAGGCCTTGCTTCGGTTGGATCTAAGGTCACTACGGACCTCTGCAATTTTTCGCATCCAATGCTTCTAGACTTTTTGCCTTCACATCGGCAAGTTTAGTGGTAACCCTTAGACCTATCAAAAACCGTAAAGAACATAAGGCCGACCTAGTGATTTTAATAGTGAATTCCTCCACAAAGCCTAACCCGAGGACAACAAGGGCTAGTCGAAGATTCCTTAAGTAAAAAATAATTCTGTAACTCAATAATTGTTATTTAAACCATTTAATATTATTAAAACTAAATGAATAATTGAAATTTAGAAAATAAGCCTCGTATATAGTTTGACTTCAGTGTTATATGTATACATATATCAAATACTTATTTAACATAGAGTACAAATAAACGAACATTTTAAACGATTATTTCATGTTTATAAGATAATTAGAAGAAAATTAAAATTGTGTTGTTTAAAACTTCAAATGGGATGTTACATTGTAGTGCTAAAAATCGGAAAACAACGTCGAAATTCTCGTTAAAAATAGCGTTTATTGGCGGGACATTTGTAAGCAAAATATGTGTAACATTTGAATGGTTAAACTGGTTAAAGTATATTAATAAACGTTATTATAACGTCCGTGCTTTCACTGGGATTTAAGTACTCGTCCTGTCCACAGTTTCATTGTCCTACTAATTTCATAGCATATCCATTCAAACTTTACCAGATATATTCGAAATTTATTTTCTCAATGGATGAATGAGATCTACAGAATAATCTCCATTTAAGTATGTACAAATCCCAGAGAAAATTACCTGTGTATTGTTGTACAATTTGTAATGAATGACATTTCGACCATCACAATAGGACCTCAAGCTGACAGTTATAACAGCAAGCAATTTGAGTTTATTTAGTACCCAACAACAGGGCCCATACGTACTTTATTATTATAAGCAACTCCTGAAATTCCTAGAAAATCCCTGAGGCAATAGCAGCGGAAGGGAGAACTAAATATCCATGATTCTAACTTGAATTTTTTTTGTTAGCTCATTTTTTAGAAATAAAGTTAATTGCATTGCTACAGAATAGCTCGGTGAAGCAGGCTGTAAATTTTAATTTGCAATAAAAATTAACTTTAAATATAATACAGCAGAAAATATAGTTCATTATTATAGGAGGGTCATATATTACTGGCTTACGTTTTTTATAAATAAGTATTTATAACAAATCTTTATCAAAACTATTAGTTACCTACACACATTACCGGATGTAAGAAATTTTGTCTGTTATTTACGTTCTATTTATTAATAACAAAGTAATTTTATCAGCAGGCCAAAAGGAAATGATACAAGATTAGGAAGTTAAGAAAAAACATTTGGTGACAAAACTGTTATAAAAGCCGTTGGAAATCTAAAATAAATTATTCAAATTAGACTACTCTAGAAACTTGAAACTTGTTTATAAAAATAAAATCTATGATTTTGTGTATTTTTTAAACTTCTACAAATAGTTGATCAATGCCATCTGCAAGATCATTTGTTATATTTCAAATGACAGTCCTCTCTTTTCTTAATATACTACAGGGTGCCTTGTAACGTTGCAATGGCAGAGTGGAATAATGTGGCAAGAACGGAATTGCCACGAAAGACAAACAAAACATATACAGAGTGATGATTGAATTTTCATTAAAAATTGTTATATCTATATTTTCCGAACCATTTGTGAGAATTTATTTTTTATATACGTACACTATATCACTAAAGGTCAACAGACTCTTGAAATTAATTTTGAAAATGCCAGACCGTGCTTAGAAATTTTCTATTTATTCTGGTAACACACTCTTTTCATCAGTTTTTCAGTATTATCCTAGTAAGGAAAATATTTTCATATTTCAATTCACTATTAGTAGCCGCGATTTCCTACTATACTTTATCAAATTTCACTGGTCATAAAAGGGATATTTTTATTTATTTATCGCATGGAAAATATTTCCTCTGTGTATTTGACAAAACAATTGAAAAACTTTTATGTGAGATTCTAAATAGACGCAATTTAAAACAGATTATTTCAACATCAATGAAGATAAGCGTTTTGAAGTAGCAGGACCTTTTCCTTCTTTCTCAAGGAGCAAAATATTTTTCTTAATTTTGCATAATAATTTTCAGTAACAATAATTATTGTAAAATAGATTTCACTGATGTCCGGAATAATGAGAAATAATGTTACAGGACATCTAATTATTTAACCTAATGCAGGAAGTAAATCTCTGGAGGAAAATACAGGGGATATTTAACTGATGTGGCAAGTGAGAGAATGTTTTCCAATTAGATTTTTTTAATATTGTGTATAACATTTCTGTAAACTATGATATGTGGTCAGAAATTCATAGTTAATTTAAAAAAAGGTGTTACAAATTTATGATTTTTCTCACCTGTTGTACTTTCAGAATGTTATACGAAGGAGTAGAAAATATATAAGGTCAACTTTTCGGAGAAGCTACAAGAGAATAGGAATTTTCTCTGTATGTACAGAACTGGAATTTTGTACACTTGACTTCTGCGTATTGATCTTCACTGGTATATGGCATATACAAAACTAATTTAATTCCCACAATGAATTTGAAAGCTGATAACCAAAGAAGGTTTTGGTGCAAAATCAAAAATCACCAGGTATATCCACACGTCTCTATTTGGATTTGATCTAAGTGTTTGCTCTGGCTATGCTATCTAGGAAAAATTGTAAAGTCTAAAGTTTTAGGAAATTTTCTTATGATTCCAAAAAAATATATACAAGAGCAATTAACTGTTGCATATCGAAATTATAAACCAAAGTTTTATGTTTTTATTTGAAACACACTGTATATCTGACATTTTTTAGATTCCTCTCGTTTTTTTTATTAGATCATATTTGCACCTTTATAATTTGCACAATATTTAGGTTTATTTACTAATCTCGCATATAGTCAAGATTGCCATGGATCGCGAGTAAATTTCCTAAAACTTTAGTTTATACCATTTTTTCTTAGAGATAAAGGTAAATAAGACAGAAAGCCGTACATATACTTTTACCAAAATGTACTTATACTTTCTTAGAATATAGTTCAAGAAGATATTTTATAAAAAAAAATCAGTTTACCATTCAGCAATTTTCCTGCTCATTTAATCTGAAAATTTCGCTATTAGGCCTCCGAGTACAATAGCTACGCCCTTGTGCTCCAACTTTAGGTATATTTATATCACACTCAGTAATCACCATGACCTTCTGCCTCGTTTATATTCGCTGTGCCCTCATTACACGGTAGAAGGATGCGTAATTCTTTTTAACAACGTAATAGCGACCCTGATAGAGCAAGCCAAAATTTCTTTCTTCCTGTTTAATAATAATAATAATAGCAACATACAGAGTTTTCAAATATTTTGTATACCTTTATCCAAAGTTGCGTCGTTTAGCCACTTGAAACCGTCAAAATTGACAGAGTTTTACGTTTTTTTTTACAAATAACTCTAAAACATTTTGTGTAGTTGTTACGTTTTGACATAATAATTTTTACTACATCAGTTTGGTTTTTATATTATCAACTAAATAGGATAATGTTTCTCTGTGAAAAGTGACATCTATCCACAAATACCTACTAAGGTACAAAATTTAATTTACTTATATCAGACAAAGTGTTACAATAAATCCTAATGTTGTGGTCTCGAGAATCTGTGGTATTTCCATGTACAAGAAATATGTAAAAATCTGGTAGAAAAAAAGAGTAGGCTATTTAATATAAACGGATTATAAAACTTGCAGTTCGTATTATTGTCTGTATATTAAACGTTTCTATGCCATTTTTTTTTAAATAAACTTACTTATTGCCCCAAGGGAAAAGCAGGCTGAACTACACAAGAGCATTATTTTAATATTTGGATACAACAAGTCAATGTTTCATATAATAGTAGTTTCTTCTTTATCTTCATCCTCAAAAACATAATACCTTCTCTACGAAAGAGCAATTTGAAGTTTGTCATATTCTTCTACAGAACCAACTCATACCTTTATTTTGCTTTGAAGATAAATTAATTCACCAAAATTTTCTTATTCTTTGGAAATTGAAGTGACTGTCAACAAATATGTATAATTAGCAGTTAGATATTTATCATAAGTCATTTTGATACCATTTGTTGATTCAATATCATGGAGGATTTTAGCTATTAAGAATTTGCAGATATTTATCTGTTATACGAACTTGCAGAAAATGCTTCTGAAGCTGTTCAGGTTTACGTCAACCGCTTTCCAAATACAATTTGCATATTTGAAGTGCCGAAAACTCCCATGCTATTATTCAGACAAAACACCAACAAAAATTTATCATTAATGTATGGACGGGAATAATTGGAAACTACTTAGTGGGACCAAATATCATTGATGACACTTTAAATGGAGATAAATACCTATATTTACTGCAAGAACACCTTAACCTTAATTGGAAGACATCCCTTTAAATATTTGAAATAATAAACATGTGGCTTATGATCGATGGTGCACTACCCCATTTTAGCAGATCAATAAAGGCTTAAATACCACATTTCCCGATCGATGGATTGATCCTTTTCCGTGGCCGCCTCGGTCTCCAGATCTTGATCCTCTCAATTTTTTCTTTGGGGCCATCTTAAAAGTACTGTTTACCAAACTCCTATAAATAGTAGGGAACAATAATTATTAAATCGCATAATTATATACATCGATATCATCAGAAATGATCACTACATGTTATTTCGAGTACAGCAAAGGTGATTGAGTAATTTCAGAAAATGCATTGAAGTTCAAGGTGCACATATTGAACATCTTCTTAACAGTTCTCTTTTTTCTTTTAATTTTATAGAAACCAAGATTTTTACAAAAATGTTAGTATCATATTTTTGATACAATAAATATATGTTAATAATATTCGATTTTCTCAAAAACGGTACAAGATATCGACTGATATACGGTCTTTTTTTAGCAAAGTGAGAGAGGAATTGAACTATAAAAGAAAAATGTTAAATTTGGCAAAGCTGTATACCTTTAACTGGATAATTTTGTCTGCTCTAGAATTTGTAATTGGAATTTGTCTTTCAAACTTCTTTCTGTGAAAGCGCATAACTCCACAACAAAGCCCGATAGGAAATGGAATATTTTTATGAAGTACTACAACTAATTTGACCAATTCATTTTTGACATGACCTTTCCGGACATCCTGTATACTATCTAATACAGTTTCTAAACGTGTATGATAAAAAAGTTTTAAGATACTTAAGTTAATAATTGTCTAAAATAAGTAAATTCAGTTTCAATTAGTTTAAAAACCATAAAAGTAAAGTGAAAATATATTATTGCAATGATATACATTTGAAATACAATTATCTTTTTTCTGCGTAATCAAGTTTAGCCTTTGAATTATTTTGGGTTTGATTGAAATGTTTATTTGAATAATGTGAAAAAGTAAAACAGGTAGTTTTATTACCTGGGGACTTTATTTTGAGTTTGATTATCAAAATAATCATGTCAATTATACTTGAAGTCAATTCCTTGACATTGCAATGTACCAGCTGAGCCGTTTTTACGAAAACCAGCACAGACGTGAGACACAGCAGCATACCTATAATAACCCTCAGTAATGGCTTGTTTAGGTAACAAAGCTTTTCCAAGAAGCCATACATTATGTGGTTCTATTTTTATTTTTGTCCTACTATATTCCACAGTTAAGACGTCACGTGAAGGAAAGCTCGAGAAAGCTAGATAATACCTTTAGGGTATTTTAAAATAGATCTATTTAATTTTATGTTCTTCCAGCTTCTGCAACTTCAGTTGGTTGTGTTTTTTCTCGGAAAACTGTCCCTATTACTTCCCAGATATAATGCAAATTGTTGAAATAGATTCGACATCTGAGAAAATTGTTAATACTTCTATTAAACGGCACAAATATAATTACGAAGTCCGTCTAGTTTTCTGCCATTTAGACGCTTTTCCACAGCTGAAAATCCGAGATAAATCCTTAGAATCAAATCCTAAACTTGCGGGAGACTTGCACAACTCGTAAATAGTGAAATGAAATCAGTTTGCCAAATCTAATAGGCAGCAAAGTTTCCAACTCCAAATAATCGAATTTCTCAACTGTACCAACCGCCGAAATAAATAGAAATTGTGGCTCATACGAACTGTATTTCAAGTCAAACAAAAGATAAAATAACCCTTTATACACCACGGTTTTGAGGAGGAGTTTGTAATTAATTATGATTAAGTAAATTCACGGTAAATATTCCGCATTGTTGATATTATATTAACAAAGATGCAGAGAAACAGGTAAGTAATTTTACATATACATCTATTTAACTTACCGATTCCAGAATTCGTGTGAGTTATTAGATAGTGATAAGAAATGAAAGGATGCGATGCCAAAACGTTCTGGTAAGAATAACGCAGTTTATAAATATTTAATTCGAAAGTCATAAATAAACTTCTTCTGTTTATAACTTTTGATCTAATCAATATTTTTTGACTCTCGAATGCTAGTTTCGTGAGTCTTTTGAAGACGAAAAAAAGTACATTACTGTTTTCTGGTGGAAATGAACGGAAAAAAGTTATAAGCGAAAAACGTGAATTTACGTAAAAATTATACAATTAACCAGCCTGTAAACAATCTTCCCCCCATTTTTATGACTGTGGAAACTAATATATTATTGTACATAATATTTAGCATCTTGCCGAAACAAAAAGTCGCGAAATGGTCATTTCCCAGCTCTTTTTCCTGGCCTATATAAGCCAATACAGCAATACCATAAGCCAAAAGCAGTGACACTTTAGTTAGGGGTTAGATATTGAATTTTAAACTACATCTACACCAATTTTACAGGATACAATCTAATTCTTAGTTTGTCAACAACGCAGATCTTTAGGAGGATCGGGTGGTCCGAAAAAATGCAGCCATTTTCGTTTTATTGAGATATATTATTTTTGCAATGCTAATTTGAACATTTAACATAGGTTCTTATCCTAACAATCGAATTACAGGTGAAAAAAAATGCAAACGGTTAGACGATAAAAATACATATAGACGTTTACCTGAATCGTGAATAATCGATGAGAGAAAAAGGAAAAAGTAGGTTACCGAACATTTCACAGGGAAATAAATTATCAAACATTAAAAGTTCTGACTTGTCCACCAAGCAATAAACACGAAGGAGTAACGGCAACAGCGCAGTAGAGTATGAATGAGGATAGGTGGCGGGAAATTTAAATACACGTTTGGATACACAACTTGGTCATTAGAAATCGAGTATATTAAATTGTTGTTTATTTCTGTAATTCAATTTGGAATAGTAAAATAAAACGAGAAATTTTCAAATGAAGTATGCTTTTTGAAACATTTTTTTATTTATAAAGTACAATAACACTTTCAATACAAGAAGTAAAAAATACAGCAGCATATACCTAAACAATGAAATATTTGTACTTTGCATCACGGCGCATACAACAATCTTATGCATTTTGATAAATTATGGTATTTCTAAATCATTTTTCGTTTTAAAATTAACATTTCAATAATTTCAGTATGTTTTTTAGAATATTTTTGGCTGCTATAACATCGAATCATAGTAGGTATAATACTTCATAGGTATATCAAATTGTGTTATACTTTCATAAATGCAATCGCTTTAAACACTTGTCTTATAAGGAACATTTGTATTCACAGAAGTGCATCATAGTAGTATACTACTTATGCATGTAACTAAATCATATTTAAACTTTTTCACGCGAATCACTTCGTGATCAGTTTGTAGATAATCTAAAATATGTAAAAGTTCTTTGCAAAAAGAGCACTGCATATTTTGTGCTATGTATGTGATGTGAATTAGTTGATGCCCTCGAACGGTGTGCGGAGGTTCTGGTTCCACAATATTCTCTTTAACAGTTTTTTTACCACTTTTGCTTTTTTCTGTTCTAATTCTCAAGCACTCATACTTTCTTTTTGTCACAAATTTTTCTTTCTACCGGCGAAGTTCTTCATCCGACATTTTATATGTTATAGCAATCAGCTGTGCGAGCGATCACATAGCATAATGATCCATACCTGTATACCTACATGACAAGGACTGCCAACTTACAAATAAACTCAGTATACGCGTGCGCTGTTGCCGAGTTTCTTTTGCAACTTTTGGCATTTATGCATAAAGCATATTGGGTAAAAAATAATAATTGAGAAATGGAAATATATAATTACAAGTATGCAGGTATTTCAATCTAAGTAGTTACTTTCTAGCTATAAAGAATATTTTTCTTTGCGTTGACAGCACTTTTTCCTACTTTACTGCTAATTTGTCAATAATAAAGTATATACGTTTCATCGCACAAGGGAAACTAATGTTAATGATAATGATCTTAAAATTTATAAATGGGTTTATTATGCATTTTTTTGGCATTCAGTAAAGACCATAGGAGGAATTTCCCATAACTACTAAGATTACCAAGTTAATCTCATGCACTCTGCACAACGTTGAGAACGTCCTTCTTGATAATTTATAAGTATTTGTACACTTACAATGAAGTGTTCCGACATCAGACCAATTAGTATAATTTAGGCATTCTGATAGTCCTCTCTGACATTTCATAAGTTGTTATTGATTTTAAACATACCGGAGTTTATTTAATGAACGTACCTACGCTCCTTGGGCTGTGCTGGTTTAATAAATAATGTTATTTATTTGCAGTTGCCTATACTTTGATTTGCAGTGCCATTACAAAAATATCGAATAATAATGTTGTAGGTGGATCCAGGCACGTTTATACTCGTTAGTCAATTTTTGTGCCTCGCTGCTATTACTGCTGGCTCGACTTCGTTTACAGTTTCATTATATTTGTTTCAATATGTAGGAATGTTGAAAGGTGATGTTACAGAGAAAGATAATAATTACTAAAATATTTATGATATAAAATTGTTTAACAAATAAATATTATGGATGTTACTTCTTTAACATAAATAAACATTAATTATTGTTAATTACATTTCATTGTTTTCGATCGAAACTTTAACCTTTTTCCTTTTCAGTAATAATAGTTTGGATGACTACCATTTTACAATAACAAACGAAAACTTTGCAAAAGACTGTAACAGTGAATGTTACACTGTTTACTAACCACTACTATTGGACGATATTAACATTGCCAACTTTTGCAATACGATGGAAGAGCATACACACAAAATTTGCCTTTGATTTATATCCGTTAGGATCCAAACGCGATAATTCGCCCTAACAGAAACATGCGTTTGTATGAATACTGTGTGTTAATGTATAGGAACTAACAGTGCTCTCCCTGCCATTATTAGCACCGTGGTCTTTTACCAATTTAAATAATACCTACTTCAAAATTTAAAAAAGTTTCAGTCGATCCTCATGATGAAATGAAATATGGATCATACATCAGAAATCAGTTTTAGTTTAAATCGTACTATTAATTTGTACGTTGAATAATAAACTAGGTGTCAATTTGAGAATTTATCCGTTTCCTGCGTCAATTTTTAACCATGACTGTTGTAGATATGCTAGTATATTACTACGTGTATGCACTACTAAAAGAACACCACAAAATTGACAACGTAAATAGGTAGCATGGAAGTTCTTAATTCCGAATAATTTTTCTCCAGATCGGTGGATGTAAAAGTAAATAAAGTGGCATTTCAGAAAACAAATTTTCATCCATGTTTTCAATGAGAAACTATTTATGGAGTGACAAACCGCAAACTTCAAGCAGCAGAAGACGATGTCAGAGAGCTCGATGGTAGAGCGACCACCTACGACTATCTCGAGACACCTAAGAGGAACTAAGTTGTGTTGCATAAATCTAAAATCAAACTAAACAGCGAAATATCAAAATTCATACTAAAGAGTAGCCCCGTGGAGGTATTGGTGGAGTCATCATGAAGCGGGATCGAAAGTCAACTCTGGTCCACTACAAGGCAGTTCCATAATCAGAGTAGAAGTCCCTGGCCAGTGTGTGTACACCAACTTTTACCGTATAGTAACAAAATTTTGTAAAAATTTACAGACCTAGATCGATCATCAATATAGTATCCAATCCGCCCATGACTTTCCTTGTACGGCAAAGACCGTAAGGGATAAAAGAAAGCTTAAAAGACTGCTCTTAAATATGAAATATCCTTAAAAGAGATAAAGTTTTCTTAAAACAGTGAAAAAAAAATCTTGAAGGCCGACAACTATTTAAGGAAGCAAAATTATACTTAATTAATTGGATTTAATTCAGTTTATTTTCTCATGAAAAAACTATCTTTCAGGTATGACTCTTTGGTTTCCAAACAAATTTAATAACACATTACTATTAAGAAAAAACAAAAACGTTCAAACTTGAATGTTACATTATATTTCACTATAGGCCTATTTTAATTCTTAAATTCTTAAAAATCTTAAAAATAGTGATTTAGATCTAAACAAGAACTGAGGAAGGCAAAGCTGTATTGTAATTTAAAGATATATATATATATTTAATATTATGTTTTGTATTCTTATTTACTTTTCCTTTGATGCTTTTGCTAATAAATCTAACTGTCTGATAGAATGCGTTAGATTGTTCAGTACTGCGATGCAATATTTTTATTAAAATTTGTCGTTTAGATAAAAGATAAAGAGATATTTAGTATAGGATAAGATGAAAGATATGATGAAAGTTATCCAGATAAGATAAAAGATTATTATTTTATTTAGATTATTCATTTATATAGGGAATCCCAGTGTGAGCGTATAAAAATTTACCAAGGAGTAGATCAGACCAAAATAAAATTCAAATTCCTATAAAATATTTTTCAGCCATGCACTATCACTGAGTTACAGGGTGTTATTTAGAAAAAAATAATTACAACTTGCCACAATAATTCAAAGCCCTTTCAGGGATTTAAGAAATTTTTAGTTGTTCAAGGTTATGTCTTCATAACTTTTACATATTCTAGTTTTATGTAATTTTATTAAGTTTTCCTGAATCTGAAAGCAATTCTGAAGAAAAGTTGTACTCTTGTTTCATAGCTTAAAAATGAGCGGTTTTCGAGTAAATTGGGTCTAAATATCGACTGTATTAATTCGTAGAAAAATGCATGTAAAGATTTTATTTGTTGTTATCTAGTAGGTACCTGTCATGATAAAAAAACAAAGTTGTTTACCGATGAGGTACAGTTTCTCATGTAGCTGCAGTTCAATGAATACGAAGAAATCAAACAACTTTTCAATGAATTATTTAATATTACATTACGTATAGGAGAACTAATAATAAAGTTGAATTATGCAGCAAAATGACAATATTGCGGATTTTCAATGGACCAGATATGAAAATATTTTTAAATTATTTATGCCATTTCTCGTAAAAGTAGCTTCATCGTTCCACAATATATTTTGATGGAAAATTCTCCAGACGCTGTTTTGTGGAATACCTACTTGCGTTGATATTCTTCAGACAATGGTGGAAGGATTATCAACAGCAGCAGTTATTACATTTTCTTCTAAAATGTTTGCATCTTCCAAATTGCCTCTTCTCAAGGACTATTTGGAAAACTCGTTGGAATAGGTGCCGTGAAAATTGCCTTCTGTTTGGAAACCTGCGTAGATATTCTCATGAGGCCGCCAATGAATTTCCATCACAAAAGCTGTAGACAAATATTATATGGGCATATTTCTTGTTGGAAAATTCCATAATACTTAATATTTTGTTGTTTTGTAAACTTAATTTCTCATAGCTTCGAGTCCAGTAATTAATTTTGGCATATACGCTTGTAAACAACTTAGACCCAATTTATTCGAAAACGGCTCATTTTTGAACTATGAAACAAGGGCACATTTTTTGTTCAGAATTGATTGCAGATTTAGGAAAACTTAATCAAGACTTGAAATAAGCATCATGTAGTTTTAATGACCTTTAATAGATGTACACTTCAACCAAAAATTACTTAAATCCCTCAAAGGGTTTTTGAATTATTGCAGAGTTATTATTTTTTTCTAAACAACACCCTGTAACTCAGTGACAGTGCATCGCAGAAAAATATTTTATATCAATTTTAATCTTATTTTGGTTTGGTCTACCCCCTGGTACATTTTTGTACACTCACACTGGGACCTTCTGTATACAACTGTTGTTCTTAATTTCTTGTGAATTTAAAGGTTTTTAGAACAATTGAGGAAATTGCAGTAAAGGAGAAGTTTGTATCACCCTGTAGAACTGGCACGTGAGTTTTGCCTACTTTTAGAAGCACAAAAGTCAATGTACGGAATGTCAATATTTGTTTTTGAAATAAAAGTGTAGTCCAAAGTTTATATTAAATTTTTCGGGGACGATAAATCAGAGGGGTGAGGTTAGTTGGCTCATATTAACTTTATATTTACACACTTACTAGACACCAAAATGGGTTTGTTTAGGGACCCACGCGTGATTTATCTCGCACCTTTTATCATTGTACTATTAAGCTCCGATAATTTATGTATTCCAGTCCACGCAAAAAACGAAGGGTAAATAATTCTGCCTGGCGCGGGGTAAATAAATTACCTAATCATAAAGCTGCTGCAGACGGCTGCCAAATAAATCTCCATTTTTCGTAAATGCCGCGAGAATGTATTTCAACTTTCTATTAAATTTTGAATGCCGGTTAGAAATTAGCCAGAGTTTCCCAATTTTACCCCAATCTAGGGTCGATGGAGCAATATTGTCGAGTCTGAGGTACATTCTTCTCCGAATTAATAAAATAAGCGTCTTGGTTTTCACCCCAAATTTTTGTGAAATGAAACAGTAGCAAATTATTTTTAAAGGAAAGACTGCTACAAAATATTGTTAATATAAGTTGTTTCTAATACTAAGGAAAGCTCAAATATCGAATATCGGCAAATTTGGATGAACTTTATAAAATTCATTTTTTTTCCAATATGCGTTAAATCTTATGCCCGAAATTTGTTTCATAACTTTAAAACAAAATATTGACCATAAGATTATCGCTATTATTTCTGAATCAAACATGACATCCCTGCCAATTTTAGTTTAGGAGCCAGATAGGGTTCCGTTGCCAATCAGAGTGCCACGGCTGCAAACAACTTATTCTTAAGTATTTTGACCTCCTGAATCCAAAAAACATGGTCGCAAAACCTGTAAGTGGTCAGTTTAATTGTTATTAACAAATTAAATGTTTAAATGGCTATAAAAAGTTTATTTTTATAGCTAGAACAATTTTTTAAACGTTAAACGTTTTCTCATAACAAACATATATTTTATTGAAAATTAAAAAAGATTATAAAATAAAGTTCAGGCTTTAAAATGAGATGTCGTGCGTCTCAATCCGTCCAATAGAACCTGAGATC
This sequence comes from Anoplophora glabripennis, assembly GCF_000390285.2. Lineage (NCBI taxonomy): Eukaryota > Metazoa > Arthropoda > Insecta > Coleoptera > Cerambycidae > Anoplophora > Anoplophora glabripennis. The sequence goes on along the minus strand of NW_019416335.1, from coordinate 106,512 downwards.
TGGTAAAATTGGTGCGCGCGGAAAATGTAAGATATTTGCACTAAATTTGCAATAAATTGGGTTAAAGTTAATCTTTTTTAATTTCCAAAATAATATATGTTTGTTATGAGAAAACGTAACTATTAACGCATAAAAAATTATACCAGCTATAAAAATAAACTTTTTACAGGCATTTAATTTGTTAACATCAATTAAACTGACCACTTTCAAGCTTTGCGAAGTTTTTTGGATTCAGGAGGTCAAAATACTTAAGATTAAATTATTTGCAGCCGTGGCACTCTGATTGGCCACAGAACCCTATCTACCACCTAGACTAATTTATGCTATTGTTATGTTACTAAGCTCGCGAAGATTGCTTACCTTGCAGCAGCGTATTTACTTAATTAAGTATTATAGCATTGGAGAAGTGTCTTATAAATGTGCAATAGAAATGTTTAACAGAAAATTTCCTGCAGTACGTGTTTCTGTAAATGCATTGCGAAATTTGGTGTGTAAATTTTATGAGAGTGGTGATGTGAAGAAACCGCATTGCAAGTGATATGAATTTACTACGTGATAGTTTAGAACAAAATAGAACAGTACGATGCAACAATGGTTCTGAACTTATCCGTTTTAAAAAATAAAGTTTCGTTTTAATGGAAATAATGAGTTGTTTCGAATGACATACCAAATGTCGATGTCATAAGTAATCCAACTGTTAAATTATCTATCGGATTTCAATTGCAACTAGTTAGAAAGTTACTGTTAGCTGTCCTATTTTTGGTTGGTCTATACCAGTGTTATTGGTAAATAACATTTTGTGTATAATTTTGTTCACATTATGTTTGTTATAAATGCCTATTTCCACGTCTTTAATTTATGGAGAACCAAATGCATGATGTGTCTGTGGTAATCAGTATTGAGAGATCTGTTGTAGTGTCCCAGCGCGTTTTAGATATTGGTGGCGTTATTTCTTGCCATCAACAAAGACCATAACAACAAACTGGCGTGCAGATAGAAGAATAGATATTAGACGTTGTTGATTATAGTTCCGGTATAAATACTAGGATAATTGCTAGTTATAGTGTTGTTTTTTGTCCAGAAAACCAATTGGATAGAACTATATACATATTTTAACTACATTGCTGCTTCTGTTGATGTTTCATAGGTTACTCGTATTCGACAGGGAGTATGCTATTCATAGGATAGAGCTGCTGCGCAAATTTTTTAGTGTGTGCTAGAGAATGGATTCGTCAAATACGATAATGCTTAAAATGTGGTGGCGGGAATTTTGAAAAGTATATGTTATAGCTTGTAAAATCTGGTAAGTGGAAGTCGTAATTTGTTATTTATTTTTCATTAAATTTTTAATTGCAACGGACAAAAAGCCTATGATGCAAAAAAATAGGATTCTTTTTTAAATATCTTTGAAATGGATAGTCTTAGGACTTACATCGCATTCTGTTACATATTGAATATAGGTACGTCATTTATACAGCTGACACCTATGTTCTAAATTGTGTCCTGAAGAGGAAAAGTACATTTATTTGCAAATTTATGAGAAAATATTATTCATTATAAAAAATTTTACTACTTTCTTGATTTTATATACAGGGTGTTACATGTGTTTTAATAGTAAAGTACTCAATTTTTTTTAAGTATTCTAGTGTATTACTGAAAAACAATTGTTAGGAAATCCAAGATGGTTGCAAATGTGCAGGTTCAATTTTATTAAAACAAAAACTTACCTCATTTCGTGTCAGTTAGATTGAACACCATTTTTACATCCGTAATTATGCTGCAAATTGATTAACAAATGATTATTAATTAAAAAACATTGAATTCATAACGGAATATTTAGGATGGTATAAAATTTCACTGTTCCATTGTTGAATTATGGATGCATGATTGAGTTATTATGAATTATGAATATTGTACTATTAAGAAAATAATATATTTTCCAATATAGGACCGATAAAATAAAAAATTTTACGGTCTGCTAGACGTCCTGATCTGAATTCAACGGATTTTCTTTAATTATTGCTTGTTAAACAGTTTTTGTTATAATTATGGTATTTTTTTTACTATACATTTGAAATTAGACATTTACAATGTTCTTACTTTGTATATAAAATCATGGAAGTAGTAAAATTTTTAGTGTTACTGGACAAACAGAAGTTTTTATAAAAAAACTATATTTTCTTATAAATTTACAAATAAAAAAGTTCTTTCTCTTCACAACACTATTATGGGCCACACTGTATATTAAAATAACATTAGAAAATTATTTGTATATGCAATCTTAGGAAGAAAACTGTTTTAGTAGTGTCTATGCAGATATTTCGTCAGTATTTTTCTTTCTGCTGAATTTATAGTAAAATAAATAATAAAACACAGTATTGCTCAAACTTTTGTTATACCATATGGATTTCTTTTAATTGCTTGTTATGTTACTATGTGTGGGGCGATAAATGACATGATACAACTGTTACTATGACTGTCTATCTTGGCAAAGCATAAGCTGGTAATAAAAGACCACCCAGAACAGAGTATGACTCTTTAAACTTATATTACTTTATATCTCTTATATGTACATTTAAATTAGAACCTAGTATAACTTTCTGTGCAATTTAGATGATATAAATAATAAAAAAATTATGTCGTGGTTTTTGTTTTGCTCAACCGTTTTCTGTTTTTGATTTGTAAGCCACAATCGCTGAGTATTTTTTACAGTTCATTGATTGGATTGCATTCTTTAATTTATTTCATCCAATTTTTTTATAGGTATTACCGATTTCTAATTTTCAAGATATTGGGGTAAATAACTCACCTGTATTTTCCACTTTCCACTTAATTTACAGATTGTAAAATGTTTTCTATATTTTTCATATAAAAGTTCAAAAAGTGGTTCCTGGGACATTTTTTTTCATTTGTTAAAATTTTCCCATCTCTTTTATAACAAAATTAGTTATATGGGTTAATTGATCCTTTTGTGTGGTAGTGTAATTAATTTGGGTCTTTGCTATGATATATTATCGAGAAATTTGCAACACTCACAACGCCGTTTGAATATAACCACCAATCAGACACGTGAACAGAACTCAATGTTACTGGGTTGAATGAGAATGAAAAGCCTGAATATAAATTAAATAGTTTTATTTAAATTACGTTTCAAATAAGCATATTATAATTTACTATGTACATATAGTGCTTTGGGATTCTGATGAAAATATATTTTTAAATTATATACATTTTATATACAATGATAATTAAGTAGGAATCATAAACCAAGGACAAAACAATACCTACCAGCTCACTACAATGGAACTAAATAAATATGTTAATCTACGTTAGGATACGGTATTGCCTTGTTCCAGTTGACACTTAAAACCTATAAATATCGTTGTGGATAATGAATTTTCGCTAAAAATCTGAAAATATACCCAACAGTGTTTTACAGAAATCACAACCTTATTAGAACAACTCCCTAAATGATCAAAACTAGGACTGGCACCGTTAAATTTGCATTTGAATTCGACTACCTACAGATAAAGACCCAATCTTTTTCTCCCCTTTTCAGGTCTGAATTAGAAATTGCCTTGAAGTTTACTGCTCATAAAAACTACTTTCTCTCTCACTTCAACTAACTTCAAGCTACCGTGGGGCCAGCTTCTGAAAAGAATGACAGAGAGGAAACAGTTTTAAACATTAAAATTAAAACATTCGAAATAAATTTCCACGTCAAGTTAAGTAAGAAAATTTCTTCAATAAGGAAAATCACTGAAATTGTATGTTTCTGTGAAATTTTCTGTTCGTTTCTACTATTGACTATTGCGATTATTATAAGCAGAGTTCGGGACACACAGTTCTTAACAGAGTCGTACTCAGTTCAGTATGCCGGATATCATTTCAGTTGTTTACTAGACGTTATTCATAGTGGTCGGTCGACTGTGTCATAAAGAAGAAATTGAAATCAAGTAGGCTATCGCTAAATGAATTTTTATATTTGTATTTGTTTGTAAAAACTGAGTCCTGTTCTGTTATAAGCCGCTTGTTCCCGAACTAATAATATTAGCATAAATAATTAAAATTTACTATCTACTTTTGCATTTAACTTTAGATAGTAATAAGATAAACACTTTTTGGCACCATACCTGTAGTAGTCAAACCAAAGACAACAATCGTGTGCTTAGTTCAGTGGACTAAAGTTAACAAAACCCGTTTGTTTCGCGCTGTGAAAAGAACTAATCGTATGTAGCTATTTACAATGTTTCTCTGTCTTTACACCTATCATAGTAAGCTCATTAAGCGCAATAATTCAAAGAACATTGATATATCGAGGAGACCGAATATAAATTTTAGTTAAATTCGTTATAAATAGTCAGTCCGTTTTATAAATGAATAACAATTAACTATGAACAGTATCCATCACGAATGGAATTATTTAGAATTATTCACAAAAATATCACAATCACAGCCACCTTCAGTATACTACGGTGGGCCGACCATCCATCCTCCTGTTCGTGTTGGCTCGCCTCGTCCTCCGGTTGTATCTCGGCAAACTGAAAACAAAAATTGTTATTAGTACACACACTAAAATAATAATAATTAATAATAAAGAAGTAAAATTCATAAATACTGACAGTGACATTAACATCTATTTACTTTCTTTCTCGTTACAGCCAATGGGCAACTTGAATATACAGGGTATTAAAAAAAGAGTGTAAAATATTTCAGGAGATAATAGTATGAACCAAAATAAGTAGAAAAGTCTTAATAATCATGGGTCCGCAAAGTAACGGTTGCGGGGATATGGACCATTATTCGTTTTTCAAACATTTTATTTTATTAGGAATAAACCGACAAAGGAAGCTTTTAACAAACAAAAAATAAAGTTACAGAAGATGTTCAAAGTGCCCTCCGTCCATTTCCAAGCAGGCACGACATCTTCGTATCAACGATATTCGAACTCTTTCGAAAACACCCTCCTTGGTTTGGATTTCTTGACACTTTTGATTAATCCGTAGCTGCAGCTTTTCCAGGCTATTTACAGGAGTACTATACACTAATGTCTTCAAATATCCCCAAACAAAGAAATCTAGAGGGTTCAGATCAGGCGATCTTGGAGGCCATAAAACAGGTCCGGCCCTTCCTACCCATCTATGTGGAAAAGTTTGGTGTAAATGCTCTCTAACGGCCATGGAAAAATGAGCTGGAGCACCATCATGCTGGAACCACATTTGTTGCCTCTAATTCAAAGGA